>NC_089803.1:68709728-68752228 GCF_029633855.1 Hoplias malabaricus
ACACACACACGCTCTCAAACAAAACCACTCATTCATTCACTAAATCACACACACACACACACAGAGACACACACACACACAGAGACACACACACGCTCTCAAACAAAACCACTCATTCATTCACTCAATCACACACACACAGAGACACACACACACACACACACACAGACACACACACACACGCTCTCAAACAAAACCACTCATTCATTCACTAAATCACACACACACACACAGAGACACACACACGCTCTCAAACAAAACCACTCATTCATTCACTCAATCACACACACACACAGACACACACGCTCTCAAACAAAACCACTCATTCACTCACTCAATCACACACACACACACACACACACAGAGACACACACACGCTCTCAAACAAAACCACTCATTCACTCACTCAATCACACACACACACACACACACACACACACACACACTCAAACACTCACTCAATCACACACACACACGCTCTCAAACAAAACCACTCATTCATTCACTCAATCACACACACACACACACACACACACACACACACACACAGAGACACACACACGCTCTCAAACAAAACCACTCATTCATTCACTAAATCACACACACACACACACAGAGACACACACACACACAGAGACACACACACGCTCTCAAACAAAACCACTCATTCACTCACTCAATCACACACACACACACACTCTCAAACAAAACCACTCATTCACTCACTCAATCACACACACACACACACACACAGAGACACACACACGCTCTCAAACAAAACCACTCATTCACTCACTCAATCACACACACACACACGCTCTCAAACAAAACCACTCATTCACTCACTCAATCACACACACAGAGACACACACTCACTCAATCACACACACACACTCAATCACACACACACACGCCCTCAAACAAAACCACTCATTCACTCACTCAATCACACACACACACACACACACACAAACACTCACTCAATCACACTCACACACTCTCTCAAACAAAACCACTCATTCACTCACTCAATCACACACACACACACAAACACTCACTCAATCACACTCACACACGCTCTCAAACAAAACCACTCATTCACTCACTCAATCACACACACAGAGACACACACTCACTCAATCACACACACACACACACTCAATCACACACACACACGCCCTCAAACAAAACCACTCATTCATTCACTAAATCACACACACACACACAGACACACAAACACTCACTCAATCACACACACAGAGACACACACTCACTCAATCACACACACACACACACTCAATCACACACACACACGCCCTCAAACAAAACCACTCATTCACTCACTCAATCACACACACACACACACACAAACACTCACTCAATCACACTCACACACTCTCTCAAACAAAACCACTCATTCACTCACTCAATCACACACACACATACAGAGACACACACACACAAACACTCACTCAATCACACTCACACACTCTCTCAAACAAAACCACTCATTCACTCACTCAATCACACACACACAAACACTCACTCAATCACACTCACACACGCTCTCAAACAAAACCACTCATTCACTCACTCAATCACACACACAGAGACACACACTCACTCAATCACACACACACACACACTCAATCACACACACACACGCCCTCAAACAAAACCACTCATTCATTCACTAAATCACACACACACACACAGACACACAAACACTCACTCAATCACACACACAGAGACACACACTCACTCAATCACACACACACACACACTCAATCACACACACACACGCCCTCAAACAAAACCACTCATTCACTCACTCAATCACACACACACACACACACACACAAACACTCACTCAATCACACTCACACACTCTCTCAAACAAAACCACTCATTCACTCACTCAATCACACACACACATACAGAGACACACACACACAAACACTCACTCAATCACACTCACACACTCTCTCAAACAAAACCACTCATTCACTCACTCAATCACACACACACACACAAACACTCACTCAATCACACTCACACACGCTCTCAAACAAAACCACTCATTCACTCACTCAATCACACACACAGAGACACACACTCACTCAATCACACACACACACACACTCAATCACACACACACACGCCCTCAAACAAAACCACTCATTCATTCACTAAATCACACACACACACACACACACACACACACAGAGACACACACACACACACACACAGAGACACACACACGCTCTCAAACAAAACCACTCATTCACTCACTCAATCACACACACACACACGCTCTCAAACAAAACCACTCATTCACTCACTCAATCACACACACACACACGCTCTCAAACAAAACCACTCATTCATTCACTAAATCACACACACACACAGAGACACACACACGCTCTCAAACAAAACCACTCATTCATTCACTCAATCACACACACACAGAGACACACACACACACACACAGACACACACACACACGCTCTCAAACAAAACCACTCATTCATTCACTAAATCACACACACACACACAGAGACACACACACGCTCTCAAACAAAACCACTCATTCATTCACTCAATCACACACACACACAGACACACACACACACGCTCTCAAACAAAACCACTCATTCACTCACTCAATCACACACACACACACACGCTCTCAAACAAAACCACTCATTCACTCACTTAATCACACACACACACACACACACACACACACACTCAAACACTCACTCAATCACACACACACACGCTCTCAAACAAAACCACTCATTCATTCACTCAATCACACACACACACACACACACACACACACACAGTGACACACACACGCTCTCAAACAAAACCACTCATTCATTCACTAAATCACACACACACACACACAGAGACACACACACACACAGAGACACACACACGCTCTCAAACAAAACCACTCATTCATTCACTCAATCACACACACACAGAGACACACACACACACACACACACAGACACACACACACACGCTCTCAAACAAAACCACTCATTCATTCACTAAATCACACACACACACACAGAGACACACACACGCTCTCAAACAAAACCACTCATTCATTCACTCAATCACACACACACACAGACACACACGCTCTCAAACAAAACCACTCATTCACTCACTCAATCACACACACACACACACACACACAGAGACACACACACGCTCTCAAACAAAACCACTCATTCACTCACTCAATCACACACACACACACACACACACACACACACACACTCAAACACTCACTCAATCACACACACACACGCTCTCAAACAAAACCACTCATTCATTCACTCAATCACACACACACACACACACACACACACACACACACACACAGAGACACACACACGCTCTCAAACAAAACCACTCATTCATTCACTAAATCACACACACACACACACAGAGACACACACACACACAGAGACACACACACGCTCTCAAACAAAACCACTCATTCACTCACTCAATCACACACACACACACACTCTCAAACAAAACCACTCATTCACTCACTCAATCACACACACACACACACACACACACAGAGACACACACACGCTCTCAAACAAAACCACTCATTCACTCACTCAATCACACACACACACACGCTCTCAAACAAAACCACTCATTCACTCACTCAATCACACACACAGAGACACACACTCACTCAATCACACACACACACTCAATCACACACACACACGCCCTCAAACAAAACCACTCATTCACTCACTCAATCACACACACACACACACACACAAACACTCACTCAATCACACTCACACACTCTCTCAAACAAAACCACTCATTCACTCACTCAATCACACACACACACACAAACACTCACTCAATCACACTCACACACGCTCTCAAACAAAACCACTCATTCACTCACTCAATCACACACACAGAGACACACACTCACTCAATCACACACACACACACACTCAATCACACACACACACGCCCTCAAACAAAACCACTCATTCATTCACTAAATCACACACACACACACACACACACACACACACAGAGACACACACACACACACACAGAGACACACACACGCTCTCAAACAAAACCACTCATTCACTCACTCAATCACACACACACACACGCTCTCAAACAAAACCACTCATTCACTCACTCAATCACACACACACACACGCTCTCAAACAAAACCACTCATTCATTCACTAAATCACACACACACACAGAGACACACACACACGCTCTCAAACAAAACCACTCATTCATTCACTCAATCACACACACACAGAGACACACACACACACACACAGACACACACACACACGCTCTCAAACAAAACCACTCATTCATTCACTAAATCACACACACACACACAGAGACACACACACGCTCTCAAACAAAACCACTCATTCATTCACTCAATCACACACACACACAGACACACACACACACGCTCTCAAACAAAACCACTCATTCACTCACTCAATCACACACACACACACACACGCTCTCAAACAAAACCACTCATTCACTCACTCAATCACACACACACACACACACACACACACACACACACTCAAACACTCACTCAATCACACACACACACGCTCTCAAACAAAACCACTCATTCATTCACTCAATCACACACACACACACACACACACACACAGTGACACACACACGCTCTCAAACAAAACCACTCATTCATTCACTAAATCACACACACACACACACAGAGACACACACACACACAGAGACACACACACGCTCTCAAACAAAACCACTCATTCTTTCACTCAATCACACACACACAGAGACACACACACACACACACACAGACACACACGCTCTCAAACAAAACCACTCATTCACTCACTCAATCACACACACACACACACACACAGAGAGACACACACACGCTCTCAAACAAAACCACTCATTCACTCACTCAATCACACACACACACACACTCTCAAACAAAACCACTCATTCACTCACTCAATCACACACACACACACACACACAGAGAGACACACACACGCTCTCAAACAAAACCACTCATTCACTCACTCAATCACACACACACACACGCTCTCAAACAAAACCACTCATTCACTCACTCAATCACACACACAGAGACACACACTCACTCAATCACACACACACACTCAATCACACACACACACGCTCTCAAACAAAACCACTCATTCACTCACTAAATCACACACACACACACAGACACACACACGCTCTCAAACAAAACCACTCATTCACTCACTCAATCACACACACACACACACACAGAGACACACACACACGCTCTCAAACAAAACCACTCATTCATTCACTAAATCACACACACACAGACACACACACGCTCTCAAACAAAACCACTCATTCACTCACTCAATCACACACACACAGACACACACACACACGCTCTCAAACAAAACCACTCATTCATTCACTAAATCACACACACACAGACACACACACGCTCTCAAACAAAACCACTCATTCATTCACTCAATCACACACACACACACACACACACACGCTCTCAAACAAAACCACTCATTCATTCACTCAATCACACACACACACACACACACGCTCTCAAAAAAACCACTCATTCATTCACTCAATCACACACACACACACACAAACACACGCTCTCAAACAAAACCACTCATTCATTCACTCAATCACACACACACACACACACACGCTCTCAAACAAAACCACTCATTCACTCACTCAATCACACACAAACACACGCTCTCAAACAAAACCACTCATTCATTCACTCAATCAAACACACACACAGACACACACACGCTCTCAAACAAAACCACTCATTTATTCACTCAATCACACACACACACACACAGAGACACACACACACGCTCTCAAACAAAACCACTCATTCATTCACTAAATCACACACACACACACAGAGACACACACACACACAGAGACACACACACGCTCTCAAACAAAACCACTCATTCACTCACTCAATCACACACAAACACACGCTCTCAAACAAAACCACTCATTCATTCACTAAATCACACACACACACACAGACACACACGCTCTCAAACAAAACCACTCATTCATTCACTAAATCACACACACACACACACAGAGACACACACACACGCTCTCAAACAAAACCACTCATTCATTCACACACACACAGAGACACACACACACAGAGACACACACACACACACACAGAGACACACACACACGCTCTCAAACAAAACCACTCATTCACTCACTCAGTCACACACACACACACAGAGACACACACACGCTCTCAAACAAAACCACTCATTCATTCACTCAATCACACACACACACAGACACACACACACACGCTCTCAAACAAAACCACTCATTCACTCACTCAATCACACACACACACACACACGCTCTCAAACAAAACCACTCATTCACTCACTCAATCACACACACACACACACACACACACACACACACTCAAACACACACACACACGCTCTCAAACAAAACCACTCATTCATTCACTCAATCACACACACACACAGAGACACACACACACACAGAGACACACACACGCTCTCAAACAAAACCACTCATTCATTCACTAAATCACACACACACACACACAGAGACACACACACACACAGAGACACACACACGCTCTCAAACAAAACCACTCATTCATTCACTCAATCACACACACACAGAGACACACACACACACACACACACAGACACACACACACACGCTCTCAAACAAAACCACTCATTCATTCACTAAATCACACACACACACACAGAGACACACACACGCTCTCAAACAAAACCACTCATTCATTCACTCAATCACACACACACACAGACACACACGCTCTCAAACAAAACCACTCATTCACTCACTCAATCACACACACACACACACACAGAGAGACACACACACGCTCTCAAACAAAACCACTCATTCACTCACTCAATCACACACACACACACACACACACACACACACACACACACACACACACTCAAACACTCACTCAATCACACACACACACGCTCTCAAACAAAACCACTCATTCATTCACTCAATCACACACACACACACACACACACACACACACACACAGAGACACACACACGCTCTCAAACAAAACCACTCATTCATTCACTAAATCACACACACACACACACAGAGACACACACACACACAGAGACACACACACGCTCTCAAACAAAACCACTCATTCACTCACTCAATCACACACACACACACACTCTCAAACAAAACCACTCATTCACTCACTCAATCACACACACACACACACACACACAGAGAGACACACACACGCTCTCAAACAAAACCACTCATTCACTCACTCAATCACACACACACACACGCTCTCAAACAAAACCACTCATTCACTCACTCAATCACACACACAGAGACACACACTCACTCAATCACACACACACACACTCAATCACACACACACACGCTCTCAAACAAAACCACTCATTCACTCACTAAATCACACACACACACAGACACACACACGCTCTCAAACAAAACCACTCATTCACTCACTCAATCACACACACACACAGACACACACACGCTCTCAAACAAAACCACTCATTCATTCACTAAATCACACACACACAGACACACACACGCTCTCAAACAAAACCACTCATTCACTCACTCAATCACACACACACAGACACACACACACACGCTCTCAAACAAAACCACTCATTCATTCACTAAATCACACACACACAGACACACACACGCTCTCAAACAAAACCACTCATTCATTCACTCAATCACACACACACACACACACGCTCTCAAACAAAACCACTCATTCATTCACTCAATCACACACACACACACACACACACACGCTCTCAAACAAAACCACTCATTCATTCACTCAATCACACACACACACACACAAACACTTGCTCTCAAACAAAACCACTCATTCATTCACTCAATCACACACACACACACACAGAGACACACACACACGCTCTCAAACAAAACCACTCATTCATTCACTAAATCACACACACACACACAGAGACACACACACACACAGAGACACACACACGCTCTCAAACAAAACCACTCATTCACTCACTCAATCACACACAAACACACGCTCTCAAACAAAACCACTCATTCATTCACTCAATCACACACACACACACACACACACACACGCTCTCAAACAAAACCACTCATTCATTCACTAAATCACACACACACACACAGACACACACGCTCTCAAACAAAACCACTCATTCATTCACTAAATCACACACACACACACACACACACACAGAGACACACACACACGCTCTCAAACAAAACCACTCATTCATTCACACACACACAGAGACACACACACACACACACACAGAGACACACACACACGCTCTCAAACAAAACCACTCATTCACTCACTCAATCACACACACACACACACACGCTCTCAAACAAAACCACTCATTCATTCACTCAATCACACACACACACACAGAGACACACACACGCTCTCAAACAAAACCACTCATTCACTCACTCAATCACACACACACACACACTCAAACACTCACTCAATCACACACACACACGCTCTCAAACAAAACCACTCATTCATTCACTCAATCACACACACACACACACACACACACACACACTCAATCACACACACACGCTCTCAAACAAAACCACTCATTCATTCACTCAATCACACACACACACACACACAGAGACACACACACACGCTCTCAAACAAAACCACTCATTCATTCACTAAATCACACACACACACACACACACACACACACACACACACACACACACACTCAAACAAAACCACTCATTCACTCACTCAATCACACACAAACACACGCTCTCAAACAAAACCACTCATTCATTCACTCAATCAAACACACACACAGACACACACACGCTCTCAAACAAAACCACTCATTTATTCACTCAATCACACACACACACACACAGAGACACACACACACGCTCTCAAACAAAACCACTCATTCATTCACTAAATCACACACACACACACAGAGACACACACACACACAGAGACACACACACGCTCTCAAACAAAACCACTCATTCACTCACTCAATCACACACAAACACACGCTCTCAAACAAAACCACTCATTCATTCACTAAATCACACACACACACACAGACACACACGCTCTCAAACAAAACCACTCATTCACTCACTCAATCACACACACACAGACACACACACACACGCTCTCAAACAAAACCACTCATTCATTCACTAAATCACACACACACAGACACACACACGCTCTCAAACAAAACCACTCATTCATTCACTCAATCACACACACACACACACACGCTCTCAAACAAAACCACTCATTCATTCACTCAATCACACACACACACACACACACACACGCTCTCAAACAAAACCACTCATTCATTCACTCAATCACACACACACACACACAAACACTTGCTCTCAAACAAAACCACTCATTCATTCACTCAATCACACACACACACACACAGAGACACACACACACGCTCTCAAACAAAACCACTCATTCATTCACTAAATCACACACACACACACAGAGACACACACACACACAGAGACACACACACGCTCTCAAACAAAACCACTCATTCACTCACTCAATCACACACAAACACACGCTCTCAAACAAAACCACTCATTCATTCACTCAATCACACACACACACACACACACACACACGCTCTCAAACAAAACCACTCATTCATTCACTAAATCACACACACACACACAGACACACACGCTCTCAAACAAAACCACTCATTCATTCACTAAATCACACACACACACACACACACACACAGAGACACACACACACGCTCTCAAACAAAACCACTCATTCATTCACACACACACAGAGACACACACACACACACACACAGAGACACACACACACGCTCTCAAACAAAACCACTCATTCACTCACTCAATCACACACACACACACACACGCTCTCAAACAAAACCACTCATTCATTCACTCAATCACACACACACACACAGAGACACACACACGCTCTCAAACAAAACCACTCATTCACTCACTCAATCACACACACACACACACTCAAACACTCACTCAATCACACACACACACGCTCTCAAACAAAACCACTCATTCATTCACTCAATCACACACACACACACACACACACACACACACTCAATCACACACACACGCTCTCAAACAAAACCACTCATTCATTCACTCAATCACACACACACACACACACAGAGACACACACACACGCTCTCAAACAAAACCACTCATTCATTCACTAAATCACACACACACACACACACACACACACACACACACACACACACACACTCAAACAAAACCACTCATTCACTCACTCAATCACACACAAACACACGCTCTCAAACAAAACCACTCATTCATTCACTCAATCAAACACACACACAGACACACACACGCTCTCAAACAAAACCACTCATTTATTCACTCAATCACACACACACACACACAGAGACACACACACACGCTCTCAAACAAAACCACTCATTCATTCACTAAATCACACACACACACACAGAGACACACACACACACAGAGACACACACACGCTCTCAAACAAAACCACTCATTCACTCACTCAATCACACACAAACACACGCTCTCAAACAAAACCACTCATTCATTCACTAAATCACACACACACACACAGACACACACGCTCTCAAACAAAACCACTCATTCATTCACTAAATCACACACACACACACAGACACACACGCTCTCAAACAAAACCACTCATTCATTCACTAAATCACACACACACACACACAGAGACACACACACACGCTCTCAAACAAAACCACTCATTCATTCACACACACACAGAGACACACACACACACACACACACACACAGAGACACACACACACGCTCTCAAACAAAACCACTCATTCACTCACTCAGTCACACACACACACACAGAGACACACACACGCTCTCAAACAAAACCACTCATTCATTCACTCAATCACACACACACACAGACACACACACACACGCTCTCAAACAAAACCACTCATTCACTCACTCAATCACACACACACACACACACGCTCTCAAACAAAACCACTCATTCACTCACTCAATCACACACACACACACACACACACACACACACACACTCAAACACACACACACACGCTCTCAAACAAAACCACTCATTCATTCACTCAATCACACACACACACACACACACACACACAGAGACACACACACGCTCTCAAACAAAACCACTCATTCATTCACTAAATCACACACACACACACACACAGAGACACACACACACACAGAGACACACACACGCTCTCAAACAAAACCACTCATTCATTCACTCAATCACACACACACAGAGACACACACACACACACACACACAGACACACACACACACGCTCTCAAACAAAACCACTCATTCATTCACTAAATCACACACACACACACAGAGACACACACACGCTCTCAAACAAAACCACTCATTCATTCACTCAATCACACACACACACAGACACACACGCTCTCAAACAAAACCACTCATTCACTCACTCAATCACACACACACACACAGAGAGACACACACACGCTCTCAAACAAAACCACTCATTCACTCACTCAATCACACACACACACACACACACACACACACACACACACACACACACACACTCAAACACTCACTCAATCACACACACACACGCTCTCAAACAAAACCACTCATTCATTCACTCAATCACACACACACACACACACACACACACACACACACAGAGACACACACACGCTCTCAAACAAAACCACTCATTCATTCACTAAATCACACACACACAGAGACACACACACACACAGAGACACACACACGCTCTCAAACAAAACCACTCATTCACTCACTCAATCACACACACACACACACTCTCAAACAAAACCACTCATTCACTCACTCAATCACACACACACACACACACACAGAGAGACACACACACGCTCTCAAACAAAACCACTCATTCACTCACTCAATCACACACACACACACGCTCTCAAACAAAACCACTCATTCACTCACTCAATCACACACACAGAGACACACACTCACTCAATCACACACACACACACTCAATCACACACACACACGCTCTCAAACAAAACCACTCATTCACTCACTAAATCACACACACACACAGACACACACACGCTCTCAAACAAAACCACTCATTCACTCACTCAATCACACACACACACAGACACACACACGCTCTCAAACAAAACCACTCATTCATTCACTAAATCACACACACACAGACACACACACGCTCTCAAACAAAACCACTCATTCACTCACTCAATCACACACACACAGACACACACACACACGCTCTCAAACAAAACCACTCATTCATTCACTAAATCACACACACACAGACACACACACGCTCTCAAACAAAACCACTCATTCATTCACTCAATCACACACACACACACACACGCTCTCAAACAAAACCACTCATTCATTCACTCAATCACACACACACACACACACACACACGCTCTCAAACAAAACCACTCATTCATTCACTCAATCACACACACACACACACAAACACACGCTCTCAAACAAAACCACTCATTCATTCACTCAATCACACACACACACACACAGAGACACACACACACGCTCTCAAACAAAACCACTCATTCATTCACTAAATCACACACACACACACAGAGACACACACACACACAGAGACACACACACGCTCTCAAACAAAACCACTCATTCACTCACTCAATCACACACAAACACACGCTCTCAAACAAAACCACTCATTCATTCACTCAATCACACACACACACACACACACACACGCTCTCAAACAAAACCACTCATTCATTCACTAAATCACACACACACACACAGACACACACGCTCTCAAACAAAACCACTCATTCATTCACTAAATCACACACACACACACACACAGAGACACACACACACGCTCTCAAACAAAACCACTCATTCATTCACACACACACAGAGACACACACACACACACACAGAGACACACACACACGCTCTCAAACAAAACCACTCATTCACTCACTCAATCACACACACACACACACACGCTCTCAAACAAAACCACTCATTCATTCACTCAATCACACACACACACACAGAGACACACACACGCTCTCAAACAAAACCACTCATTCACTCACTCAATCACACACACACACACACACTCAAACACTCACTCAATCACACACACACACGCTCTCAAACAAAACCACTCATTCATTCACTCAATCACACACACACACACACACACACACACACTCAATCACACACACACGCTCTCAAACAAAACCACTCATTCATTCACTCAATCACACACACACACACACACAGAGACACACACACACGCTCTCAAACAAAACCACTCATTCATTCACTAAATCACACACACACACACACACACACACACACACACTCAAACAAAACCACTCACTCAATCACACACACACACACACTCAAACAAAACCACTCATTCATTCACTCAATCAAACACACACACAGACACACACACGCTCTCAAACAAAACCACTCATTTATTCACTCAATCACACACACACACACACACAGAGACACACACACACGCTCTCAAACAAAACCACTCATTCATTCACTAAATCACACACACACACACAGAGACACACACACACACAGAGACACACACACGCTCTCAAACAAAACCACTCATTCACTCACTCAATCACACACAAACACACGCTCTCAAACAAAACCACTCATTCATTCACTCAATCACACACACACACACACACACACACGCTCTCAAACAAAACCACTCATTCATTCACTAAATCACACACACACACACAGACACACACGCTCTCAAACAAAACCACTCATTCATTCACTAAATCACACACACACACACACAGAGACACACACACACGCTCTCAAACAAAACCACTCATTCATTCACACACACACAGAGACAAACACACACACACACACAGAGACACACACACACGCTCTCAAACAAAACCACTCATTCATTCACACACACACAGAGACACACACACACACACACACAGAGACACACACACACGCTCTCAAACAAAACCACTCATTCACTCACTCAATCACACACACACACACACACACGCTCTCAAACAAAACCACTCATTCATTCACTCAATCACACACACACACAGAGACACACACACGCTCTCAAACAAAACCACTCATTCACTCACTCAATCACACACACACACACACACACACACACACACACACACACACACACTCAAACACTCACTCAATCACACACACACACGCTCTCAAACAAAACCACTCATTCATTCACTCAATCACACACACACACACACACACACACTCAATCACACACACACGCTCTCAAACAAAACCACTCATTCATTCACTCAATCACACACACACAGAGACACACACACACGCTCTCAAACAAAACCACTCATTCACTCACTCAGAGACACACACACACGCTCTCAAACAAAACCACTCATTCATTCACTAAATCACACACACACACACACACACACTCAAACAAAACCACTCATTCACTCACTCAATCACACACACAGAGACACACACTCACTCAATCACACACACACACACACACACACTCAATCACACACACACACGCTCTCAAACAAAACCACTCATTCATTCACTAAATCACACACACACACACACACACGCTCTCAAACAAAACCACTCATTCACTCACTCAATCACACACACACACACACTCTCTCTCAAACAAAACCACTCATTCATTCACTCAATCACACACACAGAGACACACACACATTCTCAAACAAAACCACTCATTCATTCACTCAATCACACACACAGAGACACACACACACACTCAAACAAAACCACTCATTCATCACTCAATCACACACACACACTCTCTCTCAAACAAAACCACTCATTCACTCACTCAATCACACACACACACAGAGACACACACACACTCTCTCTCAAACAAAACCACTCATTCATCACTCAATCACACATACACACACACACACTCTCTCTCAAACAAAACCACTCATTCATCACTCAATCACACAGACACACACACACACTCAAACAAAACCACTCATTCATCACTCAATCACACACACACACACAGAGACACACACACACACTCAAACAAAACCACTCATTCATCACTCAATCACACACACACACACACAGAGACACACACACACACTCAAACAAAACCACTCATTCACTCACTCAATCACACACACACACACACAGAGACACACACACACACTCAAACAAAACCACTCATTCATCACTCAATCACACATACACACACACACTCTCTCTCAAACAAAACCACTCATTCATTCACTCAATCACACACACAGAGACACACACACATTCTCAAACAAAACCACTCATTCATCACACAATCACACACACACACACAGAGACACACACACACACACACTCTCTCTCTCTCAAACAAAACCACTCATTCATCACTCAATCACACACACACACACACGCTCTCAAACAAAACCACTCATTCATTCACTCAATAACACACACTGCCAGTTCAAGTTCAGGTGACAATTCAAAGAGGAACAGCCCCCTGAGCCCTTGTGTTACTTTCAACTGCTGTATGGCACTACATTAGTCAGATACAGTTTTACTGAACAGCTTTAAGAAAGGGACAGCAGCATTATGCACACCTCCACACTGCCTTTAATGGATTTCTGGGCAAATAACCTGTTAAAAACTAAAGCCAATGAATGAATAAATAAATAGGACTCCTGCCCTCAGTGATGATGAGGTTTGGGCTCTGGGGGGAGGCCAGTTGATTGTTTTTAGGACAGTTTTCAGAATCCACCACTGTCTCTTTTCACACTGCCGTCACTGGACAGTCTAACACACTGGAGAAGAGCATTAATGACGACCCAGGCCTGTCACATCAGCTCTCTGTACCTGTTCTGACTGGCACATAGCTAAGGGGAGGAAGGGGGAGGGTCCATCCCATCCACACAGAGGGAGTGAAGCCTATACCGTGGTTTTTCCAATTCTGCCAAAGCATCAACAGGGATTGAACCCTCCCTTTCCCAGTGATAGAGCCAGCGCTTTCTTGTGCTAGAGGGATACCTTACATCATATCAAATAAAAATATATCTCCTGACAAAAATGAATAATTTGAAACTAGTCTCTGAATTTCAAACATTACGACACGTGAACATTTCTTTAAGAAACGGCTTCACAGAAGTTGTTTACCAAACTAAAGGAAAGACACAATGGAATAAATGCAGCAGAAGCTCTGGAAGATTAGTCTGTGCTTATTGTGAAGACGCCAAGGTCACCTTCGTTCACAATCACGCTCCTGACAGACAGATCATAGAAGATAGCAGGATAAAAAAAAGAACAAAACCCTGTGTGGAGTGTGTGTGTGTGTGTGTGTGTGTGTGTTGGCAAGGCCAGCAGCAAGTTGAGCATAGCAGCATCTTTCACTCCCCAATGGTTAAAAAAGCACGACTGTCTCCCTGGCAATGAAAGTGCCACTTCCCGTGCCAGAGGAAATGGCCCAGGGGGAGACAGACAGCTGACAGCTGCTCTCCACAGAGATGAGCTGTGCATTATATAACCAGCAGTTAAGCGTCAATCCCAGGTTAGCCAGAATCAAACACAATCTCGCTTCCAATTTTGAACCGCTGAGATAAGTGTTTGGATGGCCTTCACCAGATCCCTCACATGCAGTTAAACTGAGGTGACATGGGGAAATACATTTAGTTATTCAGCTTACGCTCTCACACCAGAGACTTGCTCGCCAACCTCCGGCGCTGAACCCATGCAGTAATTTGTGGCTAAGTGGCTTTCTGAAGGAGGTCAATGACCGTGGGCATCATCTGGGATCAAACCCATGACACTGGCAACTCAAGATCATTGAAGACAAGGGTTTCCCAAACTATGGGTGGCTTGATTTACAAATGGGATTGTGGTGTAATCTCGACTTGTATTTTATTAAATTCAAAGGGTGGCATAGTCGCTGTCACACAGCTCCAGGATCAAGCCATGTTCCATGTGATCAACTGTCTGTGAGGAGTGTGGTGTGTTCTCCCTGTGTCTGCGTGGGTTTCCTCAGGGTGACTGTCTGTGAGGAGTGTGGTGTGTTCTCCCTGTGTCTGCGTGGGTTTCCTCAGGGTGACTGTCTGTGAGGAGTGTGGTGTGTTCTCCCTGTGTCTGCGTGGGTTTCCTCCGGGTGACTGTCTGTGAGGAGTGTGGTGTGTTCTCCCTGTGTCTGCGTGGGTTTCCTCCGGGTGACTGTCTGTGAGGAGTGTGGTGCGTTCTCCCTGTGTCTGCGTGGGTTTCCTCCGGGTGACTGTCTGTGAGGAGTGTGGTGTGTTCTCCCTGTGTCTGCGTGGGTTTCCTCAGGGTGACTGTCTGTGAGGAGTGTGGTGCGTTCTCCCTGTGTCTGCGTGGGTTTCCTCCGGGTGACTGTCTGTGAGGAGTGTGGTGTGTTCTCCCTGTGTCTGCGTGGGTTTCCTCCGGGTGACTGTCTGTGAGGAGTGTGGTGCGTTCTCCCTGTGTCTGCGTGGGTTTCCTCAGGGTGACTGTCTGTGAGGAGTGTGGTGTGTTCTCCCTGTGTCTGCGTGGGTTTCCTCAGGGTGACTGTCTGTGAGGAGTGTGGTGTTCCGGTTTCCTCCCACGGTCCAAAAACACACGTTGGTAGGTGGATTGGCGACTCAAAAATGTCTATAGGTGTGAGTGTGTGAGTAAATGTGAGTGCGTGTGTTGCCCTGCGATGGACTGGCACTCCCTTCAGGGTGTGTCTCTGCCTTGCACCCAGTGATTCTGTGTAGGCTTTGGACCCACCGCGACCCTGAACTGGATAAGCGCTTACAGATAATGAATGAATGAATGAATGAATGAATGATAAATGACATGAACTTGGTAAGTATAAAATGTGTTAGAGGGACTGAGGGCCTACCTGTAACAGAGGCCTCTGGACGCCCAGGTTCTTCATGGTGTCTGCACTGGCCAGGATCTTCAGGGGGTCTGCCACTTTAGTAACAGCCTCTATCTCCTTGTTGGTCTCAGTGCGAACCTGGTTGAGGAAGAGGTCGTTGATGTAGTAGGTGAGGAAGGTGCGGAGTTGGCACTGCTTGCCTGGCCCCATACTCAGCTCCACCTCCTGAATAAACCTGTGTAGATAGAAACGGCACTGATTTAGCAAAATCAGACCAGGAGTGTGGTTGTGGACCCCAGTAAGGTGGTCCATTAGAACAGTAGTTTTCAAACCTTTTTTCAAGTGACCCACGTTTTCTCCATTGATTTCTAGTGAAACAGAAAACATCACTAGTAAAACACTGATGTCTCGGTAGGGAGCAAATTCACATCCAGTTCTACCTTAAATGGTGAATCAATTTCATTCTAGTAAAAACACTTCTCTGTAATATTTAAGGTGGAACAGGACAGTTCAAAACAATAACTGTGGAATAAGAATCTGAATTATCACAGAAGAGAAAGGAGCAGGTGATAAGAAATAATAGTTGAACACTTCTGATGGCGTATGATGCCTTAAATGTACCTTAAAAGTCCAGTTGGGCTCATCTGACATCACTGCAGACTGGCTTAGATCCGTAAAGAGCACTGCTAATCACCTGGGAATGCCCAGTTCTTTTATTTTATTTGTGTTATTAGAAGGTATCAGGCCCTTTAAGGGTCATCCTTTTCTTAGGGAGTGATTTTAACCGCTACACCGTGTAAATCAGTTCCAAGGACGACACTCGAAAACAAAA
Organism: Hoplias malabaricus; assembly: GCF_029633855.1. NCBI lineage: Eukaryota > Metazoa > Chordata > Actinopteri > Characiformes > Erythrinidae > Hoplias > Hoplias malabaricus. The sequence continues at coordinate 68,728,811 of NC_089803.1, forward strand.
GGTAGGGGTAAAAATAAGAAATGGGGGCTGCAGCAGCTGGGCTCACTACACAGTCGGGGTTGCAGTGTAATGTAAAGCCTGCACAAGTGGGTGTTGAGCATGTGCATATTCCTTTTTGTGTTTAAATGCCTAGGAGGTCTTGAGGAAGAACCAGTACCAATCCCAACCTACAGCTACATGAGCATCTCTAATGTCTGGCAAAGCTCAGGAAGAACCGCCAGCGGCTTACGACGTGAGAGTGTAATGGTGATCATTTTATGACGTCCCAATAGACATATTTATGTTGAGGTCTTGAGGAAGCACACAAAGGTAGCTGCTAAATTGAGGGTCAAACTAATTTGTAGGGGACAGTGGATACTCAGTTTGAGACAGACTGTTCCCTGTGGGCAGACAGCAGACATTACAGCCTCGGCTCCATCTGCCATGAGCGTCGTAACAGTATGTGGATGTGCTATAATTTCACTGTGGAACTGAACTGTCTGATTGCTAACATGAATGAAGCCTTCCCGCCGTGTAAATCCTGCCTTGTCACATGTCTGTCATTTACACAGCACTGGCTCCAGAATACGGGACGCCCAAGGCAAGACTTCACTTTAGAGGCAGATCCTTACTGAACGCCTCCACTCTGATCGTAACATTAGCGGCGCTTGTTGAAACAAGGCTGGCTCCTAATGGAGCTCCTCATACATTAAAGGGTTGTTACACCTTAAAGCTTTCGTTTACATTAGATACTGGAAATGCTGCTTTTAATTACAAATGACAACCATCTTAAAGAAAGTTAACATGTGATTTCTGTTCCTTCAGCCTCTGCAGTGCCCACCCTGCTATACTGGTTCATGAAAAGTGGCCACAAGATTGTGGACACCTGTTCCTCCATTTCATCAATCCTCTACTCTTCTGGGAAGGCACTGTAAGGATTTGATGGCATTCAGCCACATGAACATCAGTGAGGTGAGGTACCGATGCTGGATGCTTTAAAAAGATGCAGTAGGCACCATTTTGAAACACAGCTCACTGTTAAAATAAAGTCAATACAATAAGAAAAGTGGTCGCATATGATTAAGGCACTTTAGAAAAGAGCCAAAAAGCCTAGAGATTTCGGAATAAACATGCGTCAAAGTGAAAGTAAACGAAGGACCACAGCAGCTTTGACCAAGTGCTAGGATTTTACCACCAAATGAGAGAAAATCACAGGCTCAGAGCATGTGCACATTACTTAGGGTCATCTGGAGTCCAACAGTCCACACACTGTGAAATAAAACTGTGCTGCATCTTACACAGACCCCTCATCTGAGTCTCTCCAATCACAGCGCTGGGCCCAAGTTTATGTGAGAGCACAAAGACGAGATTAAAACGCAGCAAAACAGACACAACGCACTGAAAATGAGAATGGAGAAGAAGAGGAACCGAGGGAAAACGGCTAAAAACCCGAGCTTCTTCTCCTCGCTCCTCACTGCTGTGCGCTGAGGTCGGTGTGAACAGCGAGCGGCTCATTACGGTCTAAAGGAACAGTTGATGAAACCACAGGGCTGTTTAAACGGGGGAGAACGCTGTTGTGGGGTTTGAAAACTGTTAAATACACATTGAAATCCTTACAGCGCAGAAACAAGGAGCAACTTATTAAATTATATTTGAAAAGGGTTTTTGTTGTGAAGCATGGCAGGGGTAAATCAGAAGAAGGGGAGTGGAGTTCAGGGGGACAGGAGGTCCCATGCCAGCTGACGGTGCCCATAGATCAGCCGAGGAGTGCTGATTGATCACTGTGTACACAGAGCATTACACCTTAAACCGCTTCGTTCAGCAATGCACCAGCCAATTAGTCAATCTGGCTGAAGGGAGCTGTGTGTGCCATGTTTGGGAGTGTGTGTGTGTGTGTGTGTGTGAGAGAGAGAGAGACACTAGCACACCTTAACACCTCGGAATCTGCTGGCCTGGTTTATTCACATAGCCATTAAGACTAACGCTTTCCCTAAAACCACAAACACTCTCCTTAACGGCCACAACTTGGGCCATCATCAAGCACATAAACGGAGCAGGAATAGTTTATGAGCGCTCACCACTGCAGTCGCCGTCTCAATGCGCTCATCAAAGGGAACATTAGCGCAGATGGGTTTGTGCAAATTGGCACATAATAATGTTTCAATAATTGTATAAAAAGGCACCAGTGTAACAATCAGTGAGAACAAATGACCATCTGGTCACAAACCCAAGGCCTTTTTTATCAGGAGGTGAGAGGAGCCCAATCAGACCTGAAGTCCGCAGTCAGATCTGAGCAGTACAATTCATGTCCTTAATAGTGACCTTAGTTCTATGTAAATATTTAAAAAAAAAATACAGCTCCAGGGACCTCCTGGAGCTCCTGGAGGTTGTGGGTTTGATTCCCGCTCCGGGTGACCATCTGTGAGGAGTGTGGTGTGTTCTCCCTGTGTCTGCATGGGTTTCCTCCGGGTGACTGTCTGTGAGGAGTGTGGTGTGTTCTCTCTGTGTTCACGTGGGTTTCCTCCGGGTGACTGTCTGTGAGGAGTGTGGTGTGTTCTCTCTATGTCTGCGTGGGTTTCCTCCAGGTGACTGTCTGTGAGGAGTGTGGTGTGTTCTCTCAGTGTTCACGTGGGTTTCCTCTGGGTGACTGTCTGTGAGGAGTGTGGTGTGTTCTCTCAGTGTTCGCGTGGGTTTCCTCCGGGTGACTGTCTGTGAGGAGTGTGGTGTGTTCTCTCAGTGTGCACGTGGGTTTCCTCCGGGTGACTGTCTGTGAGGAGTGTGGTGTGTTCTCTCTGTGTTCACGTGGGTTTCCTCCGGGTGACTGTCTGTGAGGAGTGTGGTGTGTTCTCTCTATGTCTGCGTGGGTTTCCTCCAGGTGACTGTCTGTGAGGAGTGTGGTGTGTTCTCTCAGTGTTCACGTGGGTTTCCTCCAGGTGACTGTCTGTGAGGAGTGTGGTGTGTTCTCTCAGTGTGCACGTGGGTTTCCTCCGGGTGACTGTCTGTGAGGAGTGTGGTGTGTTCTCCCTGTGTCTGCGTGGGTTTCCTCCGGGTGACTGTCTGTGAGGAGTGTGGTGTGTTCTCTCAGTGTTCACGTGGGTTTCCTCCAGGTGACTGTCTGTGAGGAGTGTGGTGTGTTCTCTCTGTGTTCACGTGGGTTTCCTCCGGGTGACTGTCTGTGAGGAGTGTGGTGTGTTCTCTCTATGTCTGCGTGGGTTTCCTCCAGGTGACTGTCTGTGAGGAGTGTGGTGTGTTCTCTCAGTGTTCACGTGGGTTTCCTCCGGGTGACTGTCTGTGAGGAGTGTGGTGTGTTCTCTCAGTGTGCACGTGGGTTTCCTCCGGGTGACTGTCTGTGAGGAGTGTGGTGTGTTCTCCCTGTGTCTGCGTGGGTTTCCTCCGGGTGACTGTCTGTGAGGAGTGTGGTGTGTTCTCCCTGTGTCTTCGTGGGTTTCCTCCGGGTGACTGTCTGTGAGGAGTGTGGTGTGTTCTCCCTGTGTCTGCGTGGGTTTCCTCCGGGTGACTGTCTGTGAGGAGTGTGGTGTGTTCTCCCTGTGTCTGCGTGGGTTTCCTCCGGGTGATTGTCTGTGAGGAGTGTGGTGTGTTCTCCCTGTGTCTGCGTGGGTTTCCTCCAGGTGACTGTCTGTGAGGAGTGTGGTGTGTTCTCTCTGTGTTCACGTGGGTTTCCTCTGGGTGACTGTCTGTGAGGAGTGTGGTGTGTTCTCTCTGTGTTCACGTGGGTTTCCTCCGGGTGACTGTCTGTGAGGAGTGTGGTGTGTTCTCTCTATGTCTGCGTGGGTTTCCTCCAGGTGACTGTCTGTGAGGAGTGTGGTGTGTTCTCTCAGTGTTCACGTGGGTTTCCTCCGGGTGACTGTCTGTGAGGAGTGTGGTGTGTTCTCTCAGTGTGCACGTGGGTTTCCTCCGGGTGACTGTCTGTGAGGAGTGTGGTGTGTTCTCCCTGTGTCTGCGTGGGTTTCCTCCAGGTGACTGTCTGTAAGGAGTGTGGTGTGTTCTCTCTGTGTCTGCGTGGGTTTCCTCCAGGTGACTGTCTGTGAGGAGTGTGGTGTGTTCTCTCAGTGTCTGCGTGGGTTTCCTCCAGGCGACTGTCTGTGAGGAGTGTGGTGTGTTCTCTCAGTGTTCGCGTGGGTTTCCTCCGGGTGACTGTCTGTGAGGAGTGTGGTGTGTTCTCTCAGTGTGCACGTGGGTTTCCTCCGGGTGACTGTCTGTGAGGAGTGTGGTGTGTTCTCCCTGTGTCTGCGTGGGTTTCCTCCAGGTGACTGTCTGTAAGGAGTGTGGTGTGTTCTCTCTGTGTCTGCGTGGGTTTCCTCCAGGTGACTGTCTGTGAGGAGTGTGGTGTGTTCTCTCAGTGTCTGCGTGGGTTTCCTCCAGGTGACTGTCTGTGAGGAGTGTGGTGTGTTCTCTCAGTGTTCGCGTGGGTTTCCTCCGGGTGACTGTCTGTGAGGAGTGTGGTGTGTTCTCTCAGTGTCTGCGTGGGTTTCATTGGGCTTCCCAAATTTTCTCAGATACTCAGGTCTACCCCCTCACTATTGAACTGTCTATTTCAAGCTTTACAGAGTGACTCACTGCATCACAGATGCAGCTTTCAATGTAAGAAATTTGACCTTTGGGTTCCCAAATGACACAATCATCCACACACAGGACATAATTGGGGAAGACTGCGAGTTCCATTCCCAGCAACGCTACAGCCATCTGTGGAGCAGAGTCCAGAAGGTTGTAATTGGCCTCATTCTCTCTAGTTGAATAGGGTGTTTTTCTTCCCCTGTTTGGTAGCATTGTGTGATGGGAGATCCAGATAGTCGTTGGGAATTGGCCAAATGCTGCTGAGAAAAACTGGAGAAAACTGTTCTATTCACTCAATTTGGCAACACTGAGCTTTTCATACACGCTGTAAGAAATGACATATTTGTACACAGTGGAGAAAAGCAGCATTTAATTAGACGCAGAGTCCATTTAATTCTAGTCACATGACATAATTCTTTCTGAGGTTATTGTTTATTTAACTTTGAACTCCTTAAAAGAGGACATCTACTACCTTTTCGACAAGGCAACAGAGTTCTGGAGTTTTACTGAAACGTGCTCAAAGTATCTAAAGGATCAAACCCCACAGCAGCGTTCCCCCCGCCCCCATTCGCCCGTTCACCCAATCAGAGCTGTGATTGGAGAGACTCGGACGAAGAGGCGGGACCGTTCTAAAGTGTTCGCTTGATGTCAGGAATGGAGCAGATTCAGAGCAGCTTGTATTAGCAGCCTACAAAAAACTGACTAGGTGGCCTTGTTTCACAGTGTGTGCGTTGGTAGGCTCCAGATTTACACGTTTATGTGCACACGCACTGAACAATTTATTTTTTTTCCTAATATTTCCTCTTTAAAACAGGTGTTTTTATCAGTCACACGTGTTTGTGCTACTTACTTTTATAATAAATATATCCTTACAGCTTTAAATATCTGTTATCTATCCATTTCCTAATATTGACAGTACTGAGATTATAATTACCTGTCATGGTGAACCGATGGTGATTCATTTATTGTGATTTATTCATTATTCCATTGCGTTTAGAACATTTATGAAGAACCTGATTTAGATGCAGTTAAAGAGGAGGGAATAAATTGGCTGTGCCTTCCTTTCCTCACTGTTTGCAGAGGACGAAGCCCATGATAATGATTACACTAATTAACCAATCAAGTGAAAGTTATAATATGGAAATTCCTGCAGCGTCAGTGCGGAACATTATCTCAAATGGAAATTGACTTAAAAGAGCAGTGCGTCTCAAAGGCCTCGTTGAATAGTGTCATCATTTAGCGATAAAAAAATAATAATAAAAAATAAAAGAAACACTCCTCGGCCGATCCATCATGTCTTCAGCTTAAATGCCCTCGACCAAATTATTCACACCATATGCTGCTTGTGCATCGCTCTCTCGCTACGCCTCTCCCTCTCGGATATTATTTCACTCCCATAAATCTCTCTGATCACTTGCATTAGGAAGTAAATATGAGGTGACGGCTGCCATAGATGCCTGTTGGCTTTCTCTGGCTAATCAAATTCTGCTCAGCTCGAGTCGGCTGGGGACGAGCAAGCAGAGCAGAGGCGGAGTGTGTGTGTGTGACCACACCGGTGGTGCTGACAGAATCGCTTGTGGAGGGAAGCACCACTAACAGACGCCATCAACCATGGTGTCAGCTGTGGAGAAGTGAAATGATCATCATAGTTATAATAAATAAAAAAAATTCGAAAGATACATGCAGCCAGAGCACAGTATCCCAGAACAACAAGGACACATGCTGCTCCGAAGAGCACAGGAGAGCAATTAGAGCCACCCAGGACCACAGAGCGTGCTCTGAGATCGAGCATGTGGAGACTTACATCATTTCTCCCCCATCGGGGATTATTTCACTGCCATTACAGAGATTCTACAACATATTTTCATCTGCAAACAACTACAGCCAAATAAGATATCACCCAGTTTAACAAGTCAATAAACATAACTTGAAATCTGCAGGTGATTATTGATATATAAAACTAACTGAGCAGATATTAGCTTTAGCCCAACACTTTTAATCACACACACAAAGCCCTGCCGTCAAGCACCCCCCCTCCAACCCCCACAGCTTAACCCCCAACCCTTCACACCCCAAGATCACCCCCAACCCCCACAGCTTAACCCCCAACCCTTCACACCCCAAGATCACCCTCAACCCCCACAGCTTAACCCCAACCCTTCACACCCCAAGATCACCCTCCAACCCCCACAGCTTAACCCCAACCCTTCACACCCCAAGATCACCCCCAACCCCCACAGCCTAACCCCAACCCTTCACACCCCAAGATCACCCCCCAACCCCCACAGCTTAACCCCAACCCTTCACACCTCAAGATCACCCCCAACCCCCACAGCTTAACCCCAACCCTTCACACCCCAAGATCACCCTCCAACCCCCACAGCTTAACCCCAACCCTTCACACCTCAAGATCACCCCCAACCCCCACAGCTTAACCCCAACCCTTCACACCCCAAGATCACCCTCCAACCCCCACAGCTTAACCCCAACCCTTCACACCCCAAGATCACCCCCAACCCCCACAGCCTAACCCCAACCCTTCACACCCCAAGATCACCCTCCAACCCCCACAGCTTAACCCCAACCCTTCACACCCCAAGATCACCCTCCAACCCCCACAGCCTAACCCCAACCCTTCACACCCCAAGATCACCCCCCAACCCCCACAGCCTAACCCCAACCCTTCACACCCCAAGATCACCCCCCCAACCCCCACAGCCTAACCCCAGCCCTTCACACCCCAAGATCACCCCCCAACCCCCACAGCTTAGCCCCAACCCTTCACACCCCAAGATCACCCCCCCAACCCCCACAGCTTAACCCCAACCCTTCACACCCCAAGATCACCCCCCCAACCCCCACAGCCTAACTCCAACCCCTCACACCCGACCCCCACAGCCTAATCTTAACCCCCACCCCCACACCTCAACACTAATGCCCCCACATCTTAACCCCAACACTTCACACCCCAAGACCACCACACCCCCACTCCCCATCCCTCCTCATTCTAACCCAAACACTGTACTGAATCACTGAACTATACTAAATTTGTCAATCCACTTCTTGCCCAGGTCATAGCTCTTGCATCTTCATGTCTTTCTTCCACCATAAAAAAATATCCCCACCAATGATCAGAGAGAACTCTCAGCAGGGCAGTGCCACCGAGTTTGAATGCAGTCAGTGCTATGACACAGAGCAGGGAAGAAGTGAGAGGAAACCGAAGTAGGCAGAATGGGTCGATTCTTTAATTAACTCTGCAACCATGAACACAGTAAAGAGGTTACAATAAATGAACGAATAAATATAGGAACGATATGTATTAGCCATTTTAAAATAAGCGTTACCACTGCCCTAATTCACGTTAACGTTTATATAAATGCTTCCACCAGAATTTCCAAAAATATCTCTACAAGGTGACCTTCAGAGTCCGGTCTCACCCTATCAAAGGAGCGAGACGTGCCGCAGCACTCACTCTCAATGTGCCTCACTGGTGCAGCGTGTTCAGCAGGTGGAGAGAGCCGTGCTGAGATAGGACACTTCTCATTACTGCATTGTGCCGTGATGTGTGGTATGTCAGAGGCAATGGGTGAATGTGAGGGTGTGTGTTTGTTACAGAGCCCAGTCTCACACATGCTGACAGGTGTTTGAAGGTTTAGCCAGAGCTCTGTCTCAGATAAGAAAGAGAAGACACAAGAAGAGAGATAGAGGAGAGAGAGAGAGAGAGAGAGAGAGAGAAGGATCTCGCTGAGAATACCTGTATCACTCTCCTTGAAAGTTACATGACAGTGAGAGACAGAACGGACAGGAATTAAGGGAGGAATTTCAGTTTGAACGCATGGGACATGACTCACTGTTACAGATACATGCTTAACTCCTGGCTCTGAACACAGTCAGGACACAGCTTTGTTGCAATTAAACCATGTCTCATTTTAATTACATTTCACCCTAACACTCCTAAGCAAGCCAGCTGCCTTCTCTAAGCGTTTGGTATGTTCACGACTAAAGAAATCCAGTTTGGCTTTGCCAAACGATGCAACAAAAAGGATACAAAGAATGGAAAGCGCAGCTGGACCCTGAGACCCGTCTCCACGGTGACACCACGGCAACACAGCGGTCCCCTCGCATCCGCTCAGCGTGGGCCATCCCTGTCTGTAAAATCTTAATTAAGAAGCGGGCAAATCTACTTATTGAATTGAACACGGGACTGTGATTCCCTCAGCAGCCAGGCGCAAGACAACAGTCTTCTTACCCTGCATTTGATTAATCTGCCCTTTGATGCCCATCTAGGATCAGCTGAGCTATTGATCTCATGATGCTTTGGTCAGGACGCTCCGCTGGTGGTGAAAGCTGAGCACAAAGGGAATCTTCAATCTTCCACAGGGAATAACTGTGACCTGTAGCTATCCCCCGCTTTACCCAGCCGTTCAGTGGTTGAACAGGATGAACCAAGACCGCGGCATAACTCAGAGTTAATAAGGGGATTATGGCACGTAATTAGAGGCGAGTTCCTTCGCATACCTCCTGCAGAAATAGAATTACCGAGTCGTGATCGGGACCAAATGGCAGGCGTAATTGTTCATCAAGAGGCAATCTTCATTAGTCCAGGGGATAATGAGGCTGACATGCAGGGCAGAAGAAGAGCGATGGTCATAACCCCAATATGGATAAACAAATGCTCATGCACACACTAAGGTACGTCAACAGCTCTTCTTGCTGCACATATTTCAATCGCACTGGAGGCCTGGATACGACTGAAAGTTGTCAATGCAAGATTATTAGGAGATGTTTGCGACTTCATCCACTGGATGTTAGAACATTTCTGTGAGGATTTGATGGCATTCAGGCAGTGAGAACATGAGTGAGTTCAGGTACTGGTTACAAACACCACTCTGAGCTATTGCAAAGGTACAGGATACACACTCCTTAGCTTCGTAACCCACTGCTGGGAGCTTTATCATGTTCTAGCCGACAGCTGGCATTGAGCATGGAGATCTTAGGCTCATATGCAGCTGCTCCAGAGCAGTCAGCGGTGGATAAAAGGATAGGAGTCAGTAAGTGTAAGGATGCCATATAAGGTTCCAGTCCATCACCGGGCACCACACACTCACACTTATAGACACTCTTGCACGGCCAGTCCACCTACCAACATGTGTTTTTGCCCTGTGGAGGAACACACCAAACTCCTCAGAGCAGTGACTCGATAAAGGACTCGAACCCCTGACCCCAGGACTAAGTGATTCTACAGGGGTTGGACAATGAAAGTGAAACACCTGTCATTGTAGTGTGGGAGGTTTCAGGGCTAAACTGGAGCAGCCTGGTGACCAATCTTCATTAACTCCACACTGCACCAGTAAGACCATGTGCATCCAATGGTTCAAACATTGTGTCCTGAAGGCGGTGCCGTGTATCAGGACGACAATGCACCAACACACACAGCGAGACTGGTGAAAGACTGGTTTGATGAACATGAAAGTGAAGTTGAACATCTCCCATGGCCTGCACAGTCACCAGATCTAAATATTATTGAGCCACTTTGGGTTGTTTTGGAGGAGCGAGTCAGGAAACGTTTTCCTCCACCAGCATCACGTAGAGACCTGGCCACTATCCTGCAAGAAGAATGGCTTCAAATCCCTCTGACCACTGTGCAGGACTTGTGTATGTCATTCCCAAGACCAACTGACGCTGTATCGGCCGCAAAAGGAGGCCCTACACCACACTAATAAATTACTGTGGTCTAAAACCAGGTGTTTCACTTTCATTGTCCAAACCCAGTACCTGTTGCGTCACTGTTCAATGTATTTTAAGTTAGAATCACCCAGTCCAGTTACAGTGTATGGAAGGGTTGATTAAATCTGGACATCAACATGTTTTAAATACTGGTGATTGTCAAATCAAATGCTGGACTGAGAATGGAGTCAATGTCTCACACTGAAGATCCCCATTCCTTGACATTACCCCAAAGACTGGCTCCTTGATTTTTAAGGGTGTAGACATGCAGGATACAGCACACACGCATGGCTTCTGCATTTATTCTCGGTGCCCATCTCTTCCAGCTTCCAGAGGAAAATTGCCAACAGCGCAGTGTGTGCTCCCAGCCTCCTCTCCCACTGTCTCCAATTCTGCTGCTCATCATCACATTAAACCCTGAAGGAGCAAAGCCCTCCAACTCTTCTCCATGATGTGCTTCCTCTCAATCAAGAAACCCTTCTTCAAGTCACATACAGACACACACACACACAGGGTCCCAGTTTATTAGCGGCGACTGCCTCTGATTGCGCTCGACAGCATCTAATTAACTGTCATTAGAAAACAGATGTCTGAGCCTGAGGCCTGAGCTGGATTACTGCGCGCAGGCTGGCCTTGTCCGCGTGTGTTCACGCAAACACACCGGCACACAAAGCCGTTTCCCACTTCCCTCTACCTCCAAACCAATTACATGCCCAGTAATCAAACCAAACGTGCAGTATAAATATATGTTTATGTATGACTGAATAAGCAGAGGAAGTGAGAGAGAGAGAGAGAGAGAAAAAGAGAGAGTAATAGCCAGACCATCAATAATAACAGATAAGCGCTTTCAGGAGGCACTGTCCGTGCAATATTGCCTTCCTTCTCTATTTGTTTAGGGAGATGAGGCGACCTCAGGGCTGATATTTGTGTTTCTAATAGACAGGCTGCTGTTAGCTAGTGTTTGCGGTGTAGGGTTGAGTTGCACGGACTGACAGTGATGTTCATGTGATGTGATGGGAAGCAGAGCTTTACGGATCTGCTCAAATGCAGCGTCTCGTGCAGTTTCAACGGCAGTAACAGCACCACTGTCAAAAAATAAAGGTCTCTAAATGACACCTGACTTGGAGAAAAGATATATGAAAATATATGCAGCCTTTAGGCCCTGTTTCCATCTGGAATTACAATGCATCAGGTTTCTGTTGTTGTCCATATATAGATTTAAAAAACAAGTGCAACGCTGTGTGTGACAAAAATGTGCCGCCGAGGGACAATCGTCCACTGTTTATTTGAATTTTTGTGTGTTTTACTCTTCTTCTTTATTTCCCTATCACACAGCTCCAGGGTCTCGTCTTGGGAAACAGTGAGAATTGTGGTGTGTTCTACATGTTTCTGCATGGGTTTCCTCCAGGACCAAGTGAATGACTGGGTGAGTGTGTGAAACTGTCTACAGGTGTGAGTGTGTGAGTGACTGGCTGAGTGTGTGAATGACTGGGTGAGTGTGTGTGAGTAATTGGGTGAGTGTGTGAAACTGTCTACAGGTGAGTGTGTGTGAATGACTGGGTGAGTGTGTGAAACTGTCCACAGGTGTGAGTGTGTGAGTGACTGGGTGAGTGTGTGAAACTGTCCACAGGTGTGAGTGTGTGAGTGAGTGAGTGAGTGTGTGTGTATGAGTGACTGGGTGGGTGTGTGAAACTGTCCACAGGTATGAGTGAGTGTGCAAGTGACTGGGTGTGTGTGTGAAACTGTCTACAGGTGTGAGTGTGTGAATGACTGGGTGTGTGTATGAGTGACTGGGTGAGTGTGTGAAACTGTCTACAGGTGTGAGTGTGCGAGTGACTGGGTGTGTGTATGAGTGACTGGGTGAGTGTGTGAAACTGTCCACAGGTGTGAGTGTGTGAATGACAGGGTGAGTGTGTGAAACTGTCCACAGGTGTGAGTGTGTGAGTGACTGGGTGAGTTTGTGAATGACTGGGTGAGTGTGTGAAACTGTCCACAGGTGTGAGTGTGTGAATGACTGGGTGAGTGTGTGAAACTGTCCACAGGTGTGAGTGTGTGAGTGACTGGGTGAGTGTGTGAAACTGTCCACAGGTGTGAGTGTGTGAGTGACTGGGTGAGTGTGTGAGTGACTGGGTGGGTGTGTGAGTGACTGGGTGAGTGTGTGAAACTGTCCACAGGTGTGAGTGTGTGAATGACTGGGTGAGTGTGTGAAACTGTCCACAGATGTGTGTGAGTGACTGGGTGAGTGTGTGAAACTGTCTACAGGTGTGAGTGTGTGAGTGACTGGGTGAGTGTGTGAAACTGTCCACAGCTGTGAGTGTGTGAGTGACTGGGTGAGTGTGTGAAACTGTTCACAGGTGTGAGTGAGTGTGTGAGTGACTGGGTGTGTGTATGAGTGACTGGGTGGGTGTGTGAAACTGTCTACAGGTGTGGGAAACAGTGAAAATTGTGGTGTGTTCTACATGTTTCTGCATGGGTTTCCTCCAGGACCAAGTGAATGACTGGGTGAGTGTGTGAAACTGTCTACAGGTGTGGGAAACAGTGAAAATTGTGGTGTGTTCTACATGTTTCTGCATGGGTTTCCTCCAGGACCAAGTGAATGACTGGGTGAGTGTGTGAAACTGTCTACAGGTGTGAGTGTGTGAGTGACTGGCTGAGTGTGTGAATGACTGGGTGAGTGTGTGTGAGTAATTGGGTGAGTGTGTGAAACTGTCCACAGGTGTGAGTGAGCGAGTGACTGGGTGGGTGTGTGAAACTGTCCACAGGTGTGAGTGAGTGAGTGACTGGGTGTGTGTGTGAGTGACTGGGTGAGTGTGTGAAACTGTCCACAGGTGTGAGTGTGTGAATGACTGGGTGAGTGTGTGAAACTGTCCACAGGTGTGAGTGAGTAAGTGACTGGGTGTGTGTTTGAGTGACTGGGTGAGTGTGTGAAACTGTCCACAGGTGTGAGTGACTGGGTGAGTGTATGAGTGACTGGGTGGGTGTGTGAAACTGTCCACAGGTGTGAGTGTGCGAGTGACTGGGTGAGTGTATGAGTGACTGGGTGGGTGTGTGAAACTGTCCACAGGTGTGTGTGAATGACTGGGTGAGTGTGTGAAATTGTCCAGAGGTGTGAGTATGTGAGTGACTGGGTGAGTGTGTCAATGACTGGGCGAGTGTGTGAAACTGTCCACAGGTGTGAGTGAGTGTGTGAGTGACTGGGTGTGTGTATGAGTGACTGGGTGAGTGTGTGAAACTGTCCACAGGTGTGAGTGTGTTAATGACTGGGTGAGTGTGTGAAACTGTCCACAGGTGCGAGTGTGTGAATGACTGGGTGAGTGTGTGAAACTGTCCACAGGTGTGAGTGAGTGTGTGAGTGACTGGGTGTGTGTGTGAGTGACTGGCTGAGTGTGTGAAACTGTCCACAGGTGTGAGTGTGTGAATGACTGGGTGAGTGTGTGAAACTGTCCACAGGTGAGTGTGTGTGAATGACTGGGTGAGTGTGTGAAACTGTCCACAGGTGTGAGTGTGTGAGTGACTGGGTGAGTGTGTGAAACTGTCCACAGGTGTGAGTGTGTGAGTGAGTGTGTGTGTGTGAGTGACTGGGTGGGTGTGTGAAACTGTCCACAGGTGTGAGTGTGTGAATGACTGGGTGAGTGTGTGAAACTGTCCACAGGTGTGAGTGTGTGAATGACTGGGTGAGTGTGTGAAACTGTCAACAGGTGTGAGTGAGTGTGTAAGTGACTGGGTGTGTGTATGAGTGACTGGGTGGGTGTGTGAAACTGTCTACAGGTGTGAGTGTGTGAATGACTGGGTGTGTGTATGAGTGACTGGGTGAGTGTGTGAAACTGTCTACAGGTGTGAGTGTGCGAGTGACTGGGTGTGTGTATGAGTGACTGGGTGAGTGTGTGAAACTGTCCACAGGTGTGAGTGTGTGAATGACTGGGTGAGTGTGTGAAACTGTCCACAGATGTGTGTGAGTGACTGGGTGAGTGTGTGAAACTGTCTACAGGTGTGAGTGTGTGAGTGACTGGGTGAGTGTGTGAAACTGTCCACAGGTGTGAGTGTGTGAGTGACTGGGTGAGTGTGTGAAACTGTTCACAGGTGTGAGTGAGTGTGTGAGAGACTGGGTGTGTGTATGAGTGACTGGGTGGGTGTGTGAAACTGTCTAGGAAGTGGGAAACAGTGAGAATTGTGGTGTGTTCTACATGTTTCTGCATGGGTTTCCTCCAGGACCAAGTGAATGACTGGGTGAGTGTGTGAAACTGTTCACAGGTGTGAGTGAGTGTGTGAGTGACTGGCTGAGTGTGTGAATGACTGGGTGAGTGTGTGTGAGTAATTGGGTGAGTGTGTGAAACTGTCCACAGGTGTGAGTGAGCGAGTGACTGGGTGGGTGTGTGAAACTGTCCACAGGTGTGAGTGAGTGAGTGACTGGGTGTGTGTGTGAGTGACTGGGTGAGTGTGTGAAACTGTCCACAGGTGTGAGTGTGTGAATGACTGAGTGAGTGTGTGAAACTGTCCACAGGTGTGAGTGAGTAAGTGACTGGGTGTGTGTTTGAGTGACTGGGTGAGTGTGTGAAACTGTCCACAGGTGTGAGTGACTGGGTGAGTGTATGAGTGACTGGGTGGGTGTGTGAAACTGTCCACAGGTGTGTGTGAATGACTGGGTGAGTGTGTGAAACTGTCCACAGGTGTGAGTGTGTGAGTGACTGGGTGAGTGTGTGAATGACTGGGTGAGTGTGTGAAACTGTCCACAGGTGTGAGTGAGTGTGTGAGTGACTGGGTGTGTGTATGAGTGACTGGGTGAGTGTGTGAAACTGTCCACAGGTGTGAGTGTGTTAATGACTGGGTGAGTGTGTGAAACTGTCCACAGGTGCGAGTGTGTGAATGACTGGGTGAGTGTGTGAAACTGTCCACAGGTGTGAGTGACTGGGTGTGTGTGTGAGTGACTGGCTGAGTGTGTGAAACTGTCCACAGGTGTAAGTGTGTTAATGACTGGGTGAGTGTGTGAAACTGTCCACAGGTGCGTGTGTGTGAATGACTGGGTGAGTGTGTGAAACTGTCCACAGGTGTGAGTGAGTGTGTGAGTGACTGGGTGTGTGTGTGAGTGACTGGCTGAGTGTGTGAAACTGTCCACAGGTGTGAGTGTGTGAATGACTGGGTGAGTGTGTGAAACTGTCCACAGGTGAGTGTGTGTGAATGACTGGGTGAGTGTGTGAAACTGTCCACAGGTGTGAGTGTGTGAGTGACTGTGTGAGTGTGTGAAACTGTCCACAGGTGTGAGTGTGTGAGTGAGTGTGTGTGTATGAGTGACTGGGTGGGTGTGTGAAACTGTCCACAGGTGTGAGTGTGTGAATGACTGAGTGAGTGTGTGAAACTGTCCACAGGTGTGAGTGTGTGAATGACTGGGTGAGTGTGTGAAACTGTCAACAGGTGTGAGTGAGTGTGTAAGTGACTGGGTGTGTGTATGAGTGACTGGGTGGGTGTGTGAAACTGTCTACAGGTGTGAGTGTGCGAGTGACTGGGTGTGTGTAAGAGTGACTGGGTGAGTGTGTGAAACTGTCCACAGGTGTGAGTGAGTAAGTGACTGGGTGTGTGTTTGAGTGACTGGGTGAGTGTGTGAAACTGTCCACAGGTGTGAGTGACTGGGTGAGTGTATGAGTGACTGGGTGGGTGTGTGAAACTGTCCACAGGTGTGTGTGAATGACTGGGTGAGTGTGTGAAACTGTCCACAGGTGTGAGTGTGTGAGTGACTGGGTGAGTGTGTGAATGACTGGGTGAGTGTGTGAAACTGTCCACAGGTGTGAGTGAGTGTGTGTATGAGTGACTGGGTGAGTGTGTGAAACTGTCCACAGGTGTGAGTGTGTTAATGACTGGGTGAGTGTGTGAAACTGTCCACAGGTGCGAGTGTGTGAATGACTGGGTGAGTGTGTGAAACTGTCCACAGGTGTGAGTGACTGGGTGTGTGTGTGAGTGACTGGCTGAGTGTGTGAAACTGTCCACAGGTGTAAGTGTGTTAATGACTGGGTGAGTGTGTGAAACTGTCCACAGGTGCGTGTGTGTGAATGACTGGGTGAGTGTGTGAAACTGTCCACAGGTGTGAGTGAGTGTGTGAGTGACTGGGTGTGTGTGTGAGTGACTGGCTGAGTGTGTGAAACTGTCCACAGGTGTGAGTGTGTGAATGACTGGGTGAGTGTGTGAAACTGTCCACAGGTGAGTGTGTGTGAATGACTGGGTGAGTGTGTGAAACTGTCCACAGGTGTGAGTGTGTGAGTGACTGTGTGAGTGTGTGAAACTGTCCACAGGTGTGAGTGTGTGAGTGAGTGTGTGTGTATGAGTGACTGGGTGGGTGTGTGAAACTGTCTACAGGTGTGAGTGTGTGAATGACTGGGTGTGTGTATGAGTGACTGGGTGAGTGTGTGAAACTGTCCACAGGTGTGAGTGAGTGTGTGAGTGACTGGGTGTGTGTGTGAGTGACTGGCTGAGTGTGTGAAACTGTCCACAGGTGTGAGTGTGTGAATGACTGGGTGAGTGTGTGAAACTGTCCACAGGTGAGTGTGTGTGAATGACTGGGTGAGTGTGTGAAACTGTCCACAGGTGTGAGTGTGTGAGTGACTGGGTGAGTGTGTGAAACTGTCCACAGGTGTGAGTGTGTGAATGACTGGGTGAGTGTGTGAAACTGTCAACAGGTGTGAGTGAGTGTGTAAGTGACTGGGTGTGTGTATGAGTGACTGGGTGGGTGTGTGAAACTGTCTACAGGTGTGAGTGTGTGAATGACTGGGTGTGTGTATGAGTGACTGGGTGAGTGTGTGAAACTGTCTACAGGTGTGAGTGTGCGAGTGACTGGGTGTGTGTATGAGTGACTGGGTGAGTGTGTGAAACTGTCCACAGGTGTGAGTGTGTGAAACTGTCCACAGGTGTGAGTGTGTGAATGACTGGGTGAGTGTGTGAAACTGTCCACAGGTGTGAGTGTGTGTGTATGAGTGACTGGGTGGGTGTGTGAAACTGTCCACAGGTGTGAGTGTGTGAATGACTGGGTGAGTGTGTGAAACTGTCCACAGGTGTGAGTGTGTGAATGACTGGGTGAGTGTGTGAAACCGTCAACAGGTGTGAGTGAGTGTGTAAGTGACTGGGTGTGTGTATGAGTGACTGGGTGGGTGTGTGAAACTGTCTACAGGTGTGAGTGTGTGAATGACTGGGTGTGTGTATGAGTGACTGGGTGAGTGTGTGAAACTGTCTACAGGTGTGAGTGTGCGAGTGACTGGGTGTGTGTATGAGTGACTGGGTGAGTGTGTGAAACTGTCCACAGGTGTGAGTGTGTGAATGACTGGGTGAGTGTGTGAAACTGTCCACAGGTGTGAGTGAGTGTGTGAGTGACTGGGTGTGTGTATGAGTGACTGGGTGGGTGTGTGAAACTGTCTACAGGTGTGAGTGTGTGAATGACTGGGTGTGTGTATGAGTGACTGGGTGAGTGTGTAAAACTGTCTACAGGTGTGAGTGTGCGAGTGACTGGGTGTGTGTATGAGTGACTGGGTGAGTGTGTGAAACTGTCCACAGGTGTGAGTGTGTGAAACTGTCCACAGGTGTGAGTGTGTGAATGACTGGGTGAGTGTGTGAAACTGTCCACAGGTGTGAGTGTGTGTGTATGAGTGACTGGGTGGGTGTGTGAAACTGTCCACAGGTGTGAGTGTGCGAGTGACTGGGTGTGTGTATGAGTGACTGGGTGAGTGTGTGAAACTTTCCACAGGTGTGAGTGTGTGAATGACTGGGTGAGTGTGTGAAACTGTCCACAGGTGTGAGTGAGTGTGTAAGTGACTGGGTGTGTGTATGAGTGACTGGGTGGGTGTGTGAAACTGTCTACAGGTGTGAGTGTGTGAATGACTGGGTGTGTGTATGAGTGACTGGGTGAGTGTGTGAAACTGTCTACAGGTGTGAGTGTGTGAGTGACTGGGTGTGTGTATGAGTGACTGGGTGAGTGTGTGAAACTGTCCACAGGTGTGAGTGTGTGAATGACTGGGTGAGTGTGTGAAACTGTCCACAGGTGTGAGTGTGTGAGTGACTGGGTGAGTGTGTGAAACTGTCCACAGGTGTGAGTGTGTGAGTGACTGGGTGAGTGTGTGAAACTGTCTACAGGTGTGAGTGTGTGAGTGACTGGGTGAGTGTGTGAAACTGTCCACAGGTGTGAGTGTGTGAATGACTGGGTGAGTGTGTGAAACTGTCCACAGATGTGTGTGAGTGACTGGGTGAGTGTGTGAAACTGTCTACAGGTGTGTGTGTGTGTGTGTGAGTGACTGGGTGAGTGTGTGAAACTGTCCACAGGTGTGAGTGTGTGAGTGACTGGGTGAGTGTGTGAAACTGTTCACAGGTGTGAGTGAGTGTGTGAGTGACTGGGTGTGTGTATGAGTGACTGGGTGGGTGTGTGAAACTGTCTACAGGTGTGATTGTGTGAATGACTGGGTGAGTGTGTGAAACTGTCTACAGGTGTGAGTGTGCGAGTGACTGGGTGTGTGTGTGAAACTGTCCACAGGTGTGAGTGTGCGAGTAACTGGGTGAGTGTGTGTGAGTGACTGGGTGAGTGTGTGAAACTGTCCACAAAAGGGAGTGTCTGGGTGAGTGTGTGAAACTGTCCACAGGTGTGAGTGTGTGAGTGACTGGGTGAGTGTGTGAGTGACTGGGTGAGTGTGTGAAACTGTCCACAAAAGTGAGTGACTGGGTGAGTGTGTGAAACTGTCCACAGGTGTGAGTGTGTGAGTGACGGGGTGAGTGTGTGAGTGACTGGGTGAGTGTGTGAAACTGTCCACAAAAGTGAGTGACTGGGTGAGTGTGTGAAACTGTCCACAGGTGTGAGTGTGTGAGTGACTGGGTGAGTGTGTGAAACTGTCCACAAAAGTGAGTGACTGGGTGAGTGTGTGAAACTGTCCACAGGTGTGAGTGACTGGGTGAGTGTGTGAAACTGTAAACAGGAGTGAGTGTGTGATTCCCTGTGACGGTCGTCCTGTCCCGAATGAGCTCCTGTCCCAGGTTATCTGCGATGTGACAGAAGAGGGTCCTCTCTCTTGTAAGTGCAGTTCTGTGATAGCTCCAGAGGAAGCTGCCAGTGGACAAAGCTCTGGTGAGACATGGTGCCCATTCACCAAGGGATTGTAATGACCAGAGGTTGACAAGGGAGCAGTGACACTTACCACTGGCAACAGTGGCCTTCGACTTAAAAGAGGACCATCGACTGAATGGTTCTTCAGGGAAGAAAAGGTGGTTCACTCCAAAGCCCCCTTCAGGCACCTTTATCTTTAAGAGCGTCTGAGGTCCACGGTTTGAGCCGCAGTCAGTTCCATTAAACTGATCTTGTGACAGATTTGTGCCTGATCTTTTCTGGTCTTTCTTCCATTTCGCTCTTTCGCTGATAAACCTGTTCCTTTATTCACAATCTAATTTGAATTGTTCTTCATTAGACGACTCTAATCTGATGACGCTTTATTCCCCCGCATGAATCTGGTCTTTATCTTTAGTCCATTCCTTTTTATGACGTTTTAAAAGTCGGCTCTAAGACCGATTACAGTTTTGTCGCACTGGAGAAAGACCTCTTGGGAAGAGTTTAATAGCGGCCATTTCTGTGGGATGGTAATTTGAAAGGCATGGCCCTTGCAATACTGAGATCACAAAAGGCTGCAATATGCAAAGCAGCGCTGATCATTCAGTTTCAGATGAGCTTTTATGGGCATTCTGATGAATCAAGATGCCTCCAGGTATGTAACAGTTACTACATTAATGTATGCACCTATTGTTTATAGTACGCTGATCACAAGCTCCCACAGCCTTTATCTTCCAACATAGGGGTTAATTAATCAATATTTATAAATATTTAATTATTGTTATACTGTTAATATGTCACCCAATGTGTGTTCATGTAGTGTCCCCCTAAAACCACACTATCACGCTGTTGTCACGTGACTCTGCACCATCCAATCGCCCACACAGAAGCAACAGGAAGGAGAACCTAAACACAGAGGCCGACCGAGCAACTCAAGCGGCTCGTACCAAAGGAAAATGCATTGTCTTTGGTTTGGATGTGTTTTGGCTTTAGTGAATAAACACTAAACATAAATATGTCAAATGGGAACTGAAAAAAAACAAACAAGATCAAAGTTAATTCCCCAGTCTTTTTTCAACACCTGAAGCACAATCACACACCAAAAACGAGACTAACCTCCCAGCAACATGGAGAAATACAATCCCAGCTTAAGGGCATATTTATAGTACAAGCCTCGTACGAGCAAAAACAAACAAAATAATAAGTAATTAATCATAATCAAGGTAAAATGTTCGATTAATTGTGATATTGCTTTGCGGTCATATCAACCAGCACTATCCCTACATTTTACATTTACAGTGAATGAACAGAATGGGTCGAATTGGGTCGGTTTTCATCTGTTCGCCAGAATGTAAGACATTTATTAAAGTGGATGTATTGTGAAAACATGGGATAAAACGAGCCATTTTGATTGTGTACCTGTATTTACGTGAGAGCACAAAGACAAAATTAAAAACAACAAAACAGACACAACGAGAAATAAGAGCACTGAGTAAAAACGGAGAAAACGAGGACAGAGAACGGAGAGAACTGAGTGAAAACCGTTAAAAACCAGAGTTTCTGCTCCTCGCTCCTCACTGCTGTGCGCTCGGGGTCGGGGCGAACAGCGAGCGGCTCATTATCATTTAAAGGAACAGGCGCTTAAAGCGGGGCGTTCTGAACAGACCAGTTTACACAGGGGGAGAATACTGCTGTGGGGATTGACCCTTGTGATATTTTGACAACAGCAGATCACAGATGCTTCATTTAGACCCAGAACTGTGTTCATTTGTGGAAAAGGGGAAAATGTGCACCCTTTAAATAGGTCAGGGGTTGTGAATGGTGCAGCAACATCATTAGAAAAACAGTTTTGAGTACTCTGTTTATCTGAGCTCAAGCTGTGTCTATCATCAAAGGGGAGATACTAGGTAAGAACAGCTAGAAAACAATCAGATTCATGAGCACATCAACAACAAAAACATTAATTCATTCATTCATTATCTGTAACCCTTATCCAGTTCAGGGTCACGGTGGGTCCAGAGCCTACCTGGAATCATTGGGCGCAAGGCGGGAATACACCCTGGAGGGGGCGCCAGTCCTTCACAGGGCAACACACACACACACACATTCACTCACACACTCACACCTACGGACACTTTGGAGTCGCCAATCCACCTACCAACGTGTGTTTATGGACTGTGGGAGGAAACCGGAGTCACCCGGAATAAATCCACACGGACACTGGGAGAACACACCAACTCTTCACAGACAGTCACCCAGAGGAAACCCACGCAGACACAGGGAGAACACACCACACTCCCCACAGACAGTCACTCAGAGCGGGAATCGAACCCACAACCTCCAGGCCCCTGGAGCTGTGTGACTGCGACACCTACCTGCTGCACCACCGTGCCGCCCCGTACAACAAAAACAATTGTTTTTTTTATGATTATTTTTATATGGCATTTAATCAATAGCTCAAATTTCATGACTGGCCAATATTCATCTTTCCATTCACTCATCTTCTTTAACTGCTTCATCTGGCTCAGGGTCGCAGTGGGTCAGAAGCCTATACAGACACCACCGTGTCCATCACAGACTTGCCAATATAATGTGAAACATATTGCAATATGCAGCAAAATAATGATCGTCCTAGTATTCTGTCCACATTGTCCAGGCCTTAAGCTTTCTGGCATAATCTGTTCACCCGTGCTTTGTAAAGGGCATTTCTACTGTGATACGCTCTGAGGAAGGATCACCTGACTCACATGTGAAATGGGCCACAGCTCTCTGAATTGACCAGGCCTTATGAATGTCAATGTTCTTGTAGCGTAGCAGTTTCCACAAAGCTGGTGTCAGAACAGTGACGACTGCCAGGCCTCCTATTGACATTCACCCTTCAGCTTTTAAAGCCCCGCAGCCTGGGCGCTGTGCTTCAGATCGTTATCCAGCGGAACTGTGAATATTTCACCTTCCGACTGAAACACGTTTTCCTTCCCTCCTCCCCACACTTTGCCCGCTTCCTTAATCCAATCGAGATTTCCAGTCTCTGACAGCTAGGAATCCCAATTTCACTGGAGGCTTCCTTGAAGCACCGCAAGTGTCAGAAGGGGCCACGTGCGAAATGACAGACAACTTGTTCGCCAACTCTGAGCTGTGGTTTTAACGTCGCACCGTGTTCTTGCCGCTCTGAAATTGTAGACCGAGGGAAATAGCTGCCCATTTCCCCCCGATATAAACAGCCAGAGTAGACTTGTATATGGCGCTGCACGTACAAGATTATTCCTTCAGCCGCTGCTGAATTTTCAGATAATGAGACGGGTCTGACCCAGGCAGCACAACCACCCATGAACAAACATCGTTCCTGATTGGTGACATTTACTGTAATACCACGTGTAATTGCTGTTCAGGGAGAGAAAAGAAAAGAAAGGTTTTGAAATCCAAAAAGGCACCGTATTGTGGCCATTATGAACACAGAATGTGTAAATATTCATAGAATTTACTAAGGGTTTACTGCCTGAAGCTTTTAAACAGCTGTACAGCTGCCGGAGAGGTACTCGGTTGAGTTGAGAAATGGCCAAAGGACTTTCGAGACCTTCCGCCGCAACAAAAGAGGTATAGTGCAGGGCCAGCAGAACTATAATAAGAAGACAGTGCACAGATATCCACCACATCAGCAGTGGCAAGTCACCTTTCAGCAGCCTGAATCCGAGTCATAAAACACTCCTCAGGGGCTGATTTTATGGGATTTATAGAGCACATAACATTAGCTTTATTTAAATAAGATCAATGCCTCCGCTGCACTTCTTTTCGAGTCTTTCAGTTTGATCCGTGCCACTGTATCAATGCTGCAGTGAATAAAATGGAGCATTCAGGGCTCGGGTGGTTAAAGGCTCTTCTCAGAGAGCTTGTAAATGCTTTATAAGCGTGTCCTACAGAAGACGAGCGCTGAAGAGCGCCGCTAGATGGCAGTATGTCAGTGCTGTCCGCTTGCTGCCTGTGCACTTGGCTTCCAGGCGGAATAAATGAAGGGAAAACGCCTTTAAAAAGCATTAAGATTCCATTTAGTGGGTTACTATCTAAACTGCCTTTGC
>NC_089803.1:68757228-68892228 GCF_029633855.1 Hoplias malabaricus
TACGACCAAGAACTGTGTTCTCTTTTGAAAAAGCGTGAGGCTGTTTCCTCTTTAAGAGAGCAATCATACAACTGACCTTCTCAATGTCAAAATAATACCTTTATGCCTTTACAAAACAGTTCCTATGCATTGTACTGTAGTTGTGATGTTTTTATACTGTGAATCATCCTCCTGTCCAGGCTTTCCTGAGTTGGTGATGCATCGGTTATCGTTGTAATTGGCAGTGAAGAAAGAAAAAGACAAAAGAATCATACAGCTTTTCCTTAGAATGACAAACATCTCTCTGTGCTCTATCTATCTGATTTGTCTCAGTGCTCTACAAACCCCCAGGTACTGTACGATCCAGTCCAAGATTTTAGTTAGACTCGAAACCAAGTTACAACACTTTTACGTGTTCGCTTATCACATAATCCTCCTGAGAACCAGACATCCAATAACAGAGCGGCTGGTGTCGGAGAATTCAGGAAAATGCCTTTTACAGTAAGATGGGAATTTAAAAAGTGAATTACCACAGTCTTCTATTTCCCCCGCCCCTTGCTTTCTCTAAGCTGAGCTGTTATTCCCCCGTCTGTATCCCCCCAGCAGCCATTTACACCCTTATTTCACCACAGGCGGCTCCATCCCCTCAGCTAGGTAGTAAATTGAAATTGGTTAGAGGTACATCGCCGGCTGATTAAATGTGAAAAGAAAGCCGTGGTAAAAATAAAACCATGGCGAGGGGGTGGCACACGGTCCTGAGGCAGACAGTGTTGTTTTGGGGGTGTGTGTGGGGGTGAGTGAGGGAGGGGTGCAGAGAGAACAATTGAAGATTTGTTAAACTCGAGGGTAGTCTGAAAAGCAGCCTATTAGGTCAGCCTTCCCTTGCTGCTTCCTTCTCTCGTAGCTAAACCGGAGCATTTGCTGTTGCCAAGAAACGTCTTCGTCACCGCCCTGAGGTGAAGCAATATGCCTGCCGTTTTCACTCAGTGAGATGCGACCGCCGCCATTGGGTTTGCCCCTGTTCTGGGCTGTCATATCTGCGCTTCATATTAGCAGGTGTGAAAGTGAGCGATCCGACTCCCGTCCCTCTGAGGAAAGTCCTGATACGGAGGCAGAGCACATAGGTATGGAGCATATTATAGGAACAACATCTGCAGCAGCAGATGAGAAGATGGACGTGAAATTGGCTGCCTGTTCGTTGGATCAGGGAACTGTCGTCTATGAAGGGCCTAGAATAGAGCCTCAGGGGTTGCTCTGATAGGAGAGTGACCTTGGGTGAGAAGTGACCTTTGGTTTGAGCGAGTGAGTAAGAAATGACAGCCTCCTATGTTTATGTATGTGTGTGTGTGTGTGTGTGTGTTTCCCCTGTGTTTTCTTCCATTTCAGCCTGGATCAATGAGAAGGCCATTTGGACATGGTCAGAAGGTTTCATGGCAGGAGAAGAAAGGGCAAGCAAGGAAGCGTGAGCCAAGAAGGGCGTCCTCACCTGAAACAAGGATGAGAGGTAAACGAGTGGAAAGTGAGAGCAATGGCGCGTACCTAATGTGATGAGACTGCTTCGAGTCCTTCCACGGTGATTAGCGCCCGTCTAAGTGATCAGGGAGGTTGGTAAAGCTTCCTATGGGCTGCAGACAGACAATCCATACACTAAAGCCCTACTGCAGCTGGATTAGTGATACCTGGGAAGCCACCAAAAACATATTCATTCAAAACCGTTCATTCAGCTGCTGTTGTGGAATCCGCTCTCTTTCTTGGGGATGTCAGTTCACACTCACAATGGCCACGTTCAGACACGATGCAAGGATTTAAAGGGAATTCAGACCATTTGCTGTACAGCTCGCCATTCTCCTTCACATCCATTTTTATCTCCGCACCTTGAGAGGTTTGACGGAGATGATGACGGAAATGATGATGGAAGCCATCCCAGTCAGACACCTCTCTTTTCAGACAGACATCACTCTGTTCATTTCCAGAGTTACAATGTATCAGTGTATCATATTCCTACAGAAAGCAAGGCGTCTCACAGTTATTCGTCGTCCACCGATCCAAGGAGCGTTTGAACCTCTTCAAGACACCACGGCGTGTAGAAGCTGTGTTGTGAGTCAAACATACGAGATCGCTGCTGTAGCTTGGAGATTTTACAAGTGGCAATTTTGTGCTGGAGGTTTGCATTTCGCAGTGTAGTCTCTGGACAATCAAACCAGTTGTGAGTAGGGGTGGGCGATATGGCGAAAATACATTATCACGATTTTTTTTTCTAGAATCACGATCTCGATTTTATCATGAGTCTTTTTCATACTGGTTTTAACTCCTGGTATTTTTTCCATTTTCCGCCTGAAATTACATACCCAAATCTTGAGGCTGTGAATAAACTAGAGGCAATTTTCTACTGAAAATCCAGACGTTTTAAAGATCGTGAAATGACTCTTCGGTGGTCAAAATATAATCAAAACAACAAAACATTTTAGGCACTTTTCTAAATTTAATTTGGAATCTTCTTTGAAATCTTCCTTTGGAATCTTCAAAGACCCCAAACTCTCCATAAAGACAACGATTAATTTTACTGCAATTAATTTACAATTTATTATCTAAGCTTACTGGCAACATTTTACTTTGACAAACTAATCTCATGCACCTCTCCAAATGGCTTTTTACCCCTCACCAAACAAGATAAAAACCTCTGATTCACTTAGATTTACTCTGATATTCAGTCTTGTTTCTAACCCAGCGCTCTTTCCCTTTAAGGCCAGACGCGTTGGAAGGAGGGAACTTTCCCTGATTGGCTGTAGAGTGAGGCCACTCTACAACATTTATTGTTTTGATTGTTGTTTATTTTGATTGCTGTTGCCATATAAAACTCTTGGCGTCATCTGTTGAGGGCCGAAACATGGATGCTTCCCTGTCTTCTTGGTTGATCATCACCTCTGATTGGTCTACAGACTTGACTGACGGGTCGTTAAAGCTGAGAGCCCAAGCGGAGATCCAAATTATTTTTTATTTGTTGTACTTTATTTTGAACTGTGTTTTTATTATTATTATTATTATTTTCATTTTTTCAAGTCCTCGTTACACAAGCATGAGGAATACTAATGAGTGGAGTGATGGAAAGACAAGAAAAATTTGGCCTTGTTTTGAAGGGGACAAACTACGTAAGCGCTTATATGATGTGTGTGTGTGTGTGTAGCACCTGAAACTACGGATACTGGAAGCCTGTGCTAGCATTTCTCCTGCGGTGTTGCTATCCGTGTGTGAAGAGTGGGAGAAGAGGATTGCATTGAGAATCCAACACAATGGGCAGCACTTTGAACACATTTTATAAGTGGTCATAAACTTGTAAATAACTCATGAAATATTAAAGTTACGTTAAAACCAAGCACACTGTTGTTTTTCTTATGAAATTCCCAATAAGTTTGATGTGTCACATGACCCTCTTCCCATTGGAAAAACAAAAGTTGGATCCAAAATGGCCAACTTCAAAATGGCCACCATGGTCACCACCCATTTTGAAAAGTTTCCCTACTCCCATATACTAATGTGCCACAAACAGGAAGTTAATATCACCAACCATTCCCATTTTATTAAGGTGTATCCATATAAATGGCCCACCCTTTATAATATGTACACAGTATGTAAACAATGAAAAAAAACTGCAGCAGACTGGATGTGCATTAGCACGATACAATGATTGCTCTGTGGTGGTGTATCGTGGAAACTTTGTATCGTTCACGATCTGATATCGTCACATCACATGCCCCTAGTTTTGAGCATTATTAGGGCCTACCAGGTCAGTTCAGTTCCTTTAGTGTCCTCTAGGTGAAACTGTTTTGTAGCCAGGCACACTAGCCAGTAATATGTGATAAAAAATACAAACACAAACAACAACCCCAGACAACACAACACACCACATAATCCCCTATAGCTTTAGGTATGAATGAACTATTCCATCTCTTGTTTTTAACCAAGTTGTTTATTCACCTGATGTATTCACACACAGTAGGGATACATCAACTTAAACCAGGATACATAAACCAGGGGCTCCCGCATCCCCAAATATCAGCACAGAAACACACACTCAGACCGCAGACACACCTCCAAGGGTGCCAGCCTTCTCAGTCGAAGCGGTATGGTTCTGCACATTTGTAAGATACGCCCCAGCTGTCAGCATTTTCATGTGGTGACTGTGTTGCAGAAGAAAACGGAAAAACAATCTGACCTGCCATTTTTAAATATCGTAAATGGAGCGCTAAAAGAATCACTCTTCCTACCGTTGCTAAGACAACATGCCTGCTGTTGGCAAGGGCCGGTTTTTTTTTCCCGGGTGAACTTAATTTGCAAGCGACACCTACCATTAGCATAAACTCCCCGTTTTTGGTTTTTAAATATTGTTGGGAAGACTTTGGAGGTTACAGTAGAGCTTGTTAATTGCCCTCATTACAATGCCAGAGTGCCACGGTGGTGCACTGCGAAGCTGATTGGCTGTGATTTTGTTCAGATAAGCGTCTCGGAACACAAACACGCGCTAATCAAGAGCGGGTCCGCTCTAATCAGAGTGGAAGCCTATTATTCATGCCATTTGAAATATGTAATGAAATATATTCACCTAGCGCCATGCTGAAGGGACTCTCTCGGAGGAGCGGGTCACTCTGTGCTGCACCAATACCGACAGTCCCCTGTTTAGTCGCTATGGGCGAGCGGGGGTCTGCTGTGAGAGGTCAGCTCAGGTGGTTATTAGAGAGAATGCGCATGCTTCCACAAAAGAGTAAGAAAAATGAATACGACTCATTTTAAGTTCACAATTCAGTGTGCTATGCAAATGACGGTGAAACAGAGATAATGACCTGTACGAACAATAGCACTGGGAGAAAAAGGGGAGAAAGAGAGATATTGTGAGGGGAGACAAAAGAGAGACATATAAACAGAAAAAAAGAAAGAAAAGGAGATTGGGGGAGGGAGGGAGGAGAAACAGCGAGGGGGGGTTGGGAGAGAGAGGGAGAGAAAGAGCGAACAATACTGATCTTGGCCTTTCTCTGGCTGCTATGATTGGAAAAATCCTGCCATTCAGCCGATGCCCATCCACATCAGCTCGGAGCAGGAGCAGTCTGTTTGAAATGGAGCCTGGCTCCTCATCAGAAAGCGCATTCTCCTATTCACAAACCCACAAGCACCGCAGCCCCTTTGTTCATCCAGGTTCAGACAGAAAGCCCTACATCATCTGATATCTCTACCGGTCTCTCCCGCTGTATCCGAAGCCAGATCTCTCCAGAACAAACCCTCATTGACTTCCTTCCCCGTCAGCCTCAGTGGAAAGAAGGGATCAGGCTGATGCCTTGTACTTAGCAAATTACATTTGCAACCAGGGGGAATAAATACTAGTGATAAAGACTGCTCCAGT
Source organism: Hoplias malabaricus (assembly GCF_029633855.1). NCBI lineage: Eukaryota > Metazoa > Chordata > Actinopteri > Characiformes > Erythrinidae > Hoplias > Hoplias malabaricus. Next base: position 68,762,600 of record NC_089803.1, read on the forward strand.
GTTCTCAAATCCATTAGAATCTCATATTCACACATCGCCGAAATCACATTACAACAAGCCTAATATCATTTCCCTGGTTTTTGGCAGTGTCGTACCGTGGGTGAGGCAGTAACATCAAACATAATGGATTTTTTCCACTTTCCCCCCCTCCACCATATGCTGCTCGGACTGAAATTCCGTTAGCGGTCTACGTTCGGCAGACTCCACCATTTCAATTTCCGTTCCTCTTTCTTGTCTTCTTCTTTCATGTACTCTCTCACTCTTTCACTCTCCCTGGTTATAAAATCCAATATTATTCACAGGTGTTACATTATAATCCAAGGATGGAGGAGAAAAAAAAATCACAGAACATCGAATTCTTCACATATCTGTTAATCTGACACACATCTACAGACTAAAGACAGTTCCATAGCCTTATTTCACTGACGGGAGACAAAGAAGAGGGCCATGTGAAGTTTACGTGAGAAGCCACGGCAAAAACTGGACATTAGTGCAGTGAAAATACCCGTTTGGCGTTCAGAGTGTAGTTAAGAACGGAAACACAGCACTGAATCATCACTGTTTATAAAGGAAGGCTAGGTTGTATTTTTCATTAAAAATGACAGCTTCAAAATGATTGGGATTCTCCACTGACCCTGTAGTAACGAGAATAGAGCCTCTGTCAATGCGACTCTGGGCTCAGCACTGCAGAAACTGCACTATGTAACTTTTGGAGGAGGGTAGGAAACCACCACCCGTCTTCTCTCCTCTCCCTTGATTTCAGGGCAGTGCTGTAAAAGTAAATTGCACTCTGCAATTGTCGGGTGCAAACACCACAATGTACCTAGTGTTCCTTTAACAAAGCAGTAAAACAAAAAGCCCATTTCTCCTGAGATCATGAATACATCCTATATCTAGAAGAGAAATGGAATCTGCCCATTTACTGTTTACATGACGTTGTTCTCGTCTATGTACACGCTGCAGTCCATGGCATTTACAGGGTCAGCTGGTGTAAAAAGCTCGGCTGAATGGTTCTCGAGGGCTTCCAAAGCATGCACATATACTGTGTCCAAAAGCCCTTAGACACCATTATTAATTAGTGAACTCAGCTTCCATTTACACCTGCTATAGACACAAACATTCACCTGCAAGTGTAGAAAAGCAGGATATGAAAATAAATGACTTGCTCTGAAGCAGTTAAGATTCCTAAAAACACCATTCCTACCGTGGGTTAGAGGGCAGAAAGCGACAAGGCCCCCAGCACTGGGACGTAGAGCAATGAACCTGAACTCCAGAGTGAAGAAGCTAATCACTTATGAGATGAGCTGGAGTGGCATTTCTGATCCAATCTTCCCGACACCAGAACCTGAATTCACTAATGTTCCAGTGTCTGAATGCAACCAGTTCCTCATAAAATGGAAGTGTCTACAAACTTCTGGCCATAAGTGCTTGCCAGTTGAAGCGTATTGTGGCGCCTGCATGGTGTAGCACTTCCCTTACAGACAACAACACTGACTTGGGGGAGGGCGGGGGGGTATAAAAAAACATGAGCTGAAAACACAGTAATATCAGCCATTGCAGGCGCTACTGTGGAAGCAATTAATGTTGGCTCATGACTTAATTGCCCTCTCTGGCATCCTTTGGTGCATAAATTATCCGTGCTACCTTAGCTAACATTTACTGGAGATGCTGACAACAGTATATTGGTGCATGCGGAGCTGCTGGAGATAATGAAGGATGCCAAGGTGAACCGTTTCACTGCATAAACACAACTGGCCTCTGCACCCTGGGAGTCTACATAACCTGCGCTTGTATGGGAGCGCAGGAGAGCGTACAATATCAAACGAGAGAGGAGGAAAAAGCAAGAGAGAGAGAGAGAGAGAGATGGAAAACATGGAAGTACGTATGGTTACCAGGGCAGCATATCTGAACAGGGTGTCTATCTGAAATTCAGTAAGAATGGCACATTTGAGAACCACACATACAAATATATTCATTACTATCACCATCAGTTTGTTCCAGTTTACCTCCCCCACACCTGCACTCCTCTTCCCCAGATTCAGACCTAGCATTCAAGCAGTTTAAAGAAATGTGTGCAGTTTTTGTACCTTAAAATTACAGCTTTATAATCATTGTGATGCTCCACTGAACTGTAATAAGGAGAACAGACCCTCTGTCACTGCTATCCTGGGCTCAGCACTGCAGAAACTGCACTATGTAACATCTGCAGGAGGGTAGGTATCCACCACCTCGTCCTCCTCCTTTCCCAAATCACCAAACCTTACGTACTCTTCCTTTAATAGCGTGTCTTACATAAGGCATTATGAAAAAGGTGATACCCTTCAAGATTGTCTTGACATGTGACGCAGCAGGTAACCCACTGTACTGCTCTTAGAGAATATAAACGCTTTCCTCTTCTCACACTGACATAGGAAAACTTGCACTGCTGGAATACAGCTTACTGCTGCAGCTTCAGACATCTACCCTGTCGTTCACAAGCTCTGTGCGACCGAAGCCTGTCCGCTCACTGGTAACATCCCCGGAAGCAATTTTCTCTCAAACAACACCTGAATGGGGAGAGACCTAAAAACCCTGCAAGCCCCGTAAACAGAGACCGTGTTGAGTGTTATTAGCTTTCCTATGCACTTTTCAACCAGTGCACTTGAAAGCAGCATTACATCACCTAAATGTGAACTCCCCCTGCCTCTGACAGATGTAATCACAGTGTGGCACAATACAGCATTTCTTTCTAATGGCCTTCTCCTCGGTACAGGATTGGCTTCCTTCACCGGACAACAGGGATCTCATTGCTCTCTGCCGCAACCAGTCCAGGCTTTAAGGCATTATGTGGACTTGACGGCTGACATTCATAAGACAGAGCAATTGTGTGTTTGCTTCAGTTTCAAACAAATAATGTGCTGACACAGAGGCTTTCACACTGGGAGGTGGTGGCAATTTCTACTGTCCTAGAGTTCATCCAGCAGGTGCCACTGGGGTTGGCGTCTTGTCGATCTGCCTGGTGTATTTCTACACCTTGTGCAGCGCTGAAATGTGTGTCAGTGCAGGAACCCCACCTCAGAACCAGCGTCACATTCAAAACTAGTGTTTTCTTTGCAGTGCAGTGAATGTAAAGCAGTTTCCAGGAACTCTGGAGCCCCTTGAATGAATGAGTGAACGAACGATACTGACACTTACAAAGCTCTTTTCTAGACCCACAAAGCCCAATACACTTTTGGGACGTTAGGGAGTCACTTCAACACACGACCAACACGCAGCAACCACTTGGCCGATCCCCAACTACCACCACATTGACTGTGAACATTAAGCTACTTGAGCTTGTCAAAGTGGTATTGGGATTATATTACTCATTTCTGAAATATATTTTTACTACTGCAATGCTGCACTAGATGTAATTTATATGAGCAGCTTGGCTGCAGGCAATTTTTTTCTTAATGTGAGATAATCATTGTCAAGCAGATACACTGGGATGACTTTAATAACTGTAATGTACTTGAAGTGTGCACTGCGTAACAGTACTATCTAGGAAAGTATCGGCTCGAGACTCTGTATCGGCAGATACTCGCTATTAAAAGACTTGGATCGGGGGCAAAAAAACTTGAAAACTTGATGGGGACATTGTCTCATCCGAAGGACGGTGCTGTTTATTCTGTACTGTGTCCCTATCACTGCACCCAGGAAATGGGATCCGCACAGACCACAGGGACGATTCTTCCTCTTGGACCCACCAACACCACTTCCAGTAGCCACCCAAGCTTTGTCTAAGAGGTCTCCCATCCAAGTACCGGCCTGAACCTGCATAGCTTCAACAGATCTGCAAGATCAGTGCTATGTCTGCTGGTCATTTAGATTTAGATATAGTAGGCATATCCCAACCCGATCTCAAAGATCGGTATCTGGGCTATCTGCTTTTTTTGAGCTCAATCTCAAGTCCCATCCTCTGTTCCCTCCTTGTCAAACCAGTCGTGACCGATGTGAATATTCCTTCCAGCACTGGTGTTTCTAAACTGTAGCCCACTTTGCTAATGTTGTTGTGATCTGACTCTGCTGGCCACCAAAGGTGGGTATTATCACGTCTTCACTTCCTGTATAAGTCATTTCAAATTAAAAGTCCTCTGCAGAGTTTTTATAAACGTCTGAATTGGCAGCTGGACTGAGTGGAACTGTGGTGTTTATTTGTATTGACTGTGAACATTATGATTATGATTTTTTTTTCTTAATGCGAGATATTCATTGTCAAGCAGATACACTGGGATGACTTTTATAACTGTAATGTACTTGAAGTGTGCACTGAATAACAGTACTATCTAGGAAAGAATCGGCTCGAGACTAGGTATCGGCAGATACTCGATATTAAAAGACTCGGATCGGTGGCAAAAAAACTTAAAAACTTCATTGGGACATCACTAATATAATTTATAATAATACATATCCTCATTAATTCATTCAATCATTCATGCATTCATTCCCCTCTCCACCACCACCATCCCAAGTCAAATAACGCGACAGGTCAAAGCTGTTTATGCCCAAACCTGCAGCTCCCACTCCATTTCTGCCACAGGGGCAGTAAGAAGGCACACTTCCACAATAGCCTCAAAGCAGCTCTTAAGGAAAAGGGCACTCGAGCATGACTGGGAGCAGCAGAGTGCACCGGCCTGATGACAAAGACATATTCACCTATAGAGCTCTGTCTGAAACTGATTGGCGAGGGATTCCAGATGAGGTCTCAGCTTCTGACAGGGAAAGAGGATCTGCATCCAATGCAAGCATGTTGCAAATCCAAGTATCAGGCCAGTGACAAAGACTCACTGTTCATTCCCAATAATTGCCAATTACATGCTTTGATTTTTATTCAGCTCCAATTTGTATTTCTAAACTGTCCAGTTCCTGTTCATCGCTGATTGGATTAGGGGCAGGAGGGAGGGAGACTGCCCCTGCCCTTAATTAAGCACCATGGAGAAAGATGGATTATCTCAGGCAACAAACTAATTAAGCCCTTTTCGTAATCTCTCTCTCCCCCTCTCACTGTTGCTCTTTCTGTAGACCCAAGGTTTAATTACAAACCTATACGAGCGTCTCAGATGTCATTTCAGCCCTCCATCTTGACCATGCTGTTACTGCATGCTCTAAAATGGCCTCTCCTCTCCTTCTAACCCCCATCTTCCAGGTGATTTAAAGTGAGAGGGGGTGGAGTGCTGAGCGGCGGCGGCGGTGGTGGTGGTGGCGGCGGTGGTGCTGGTGGATGTGCTCCTTGATGAATGTACTCCAGCAGCTAGAGCCCCTCTGAAGCCTGACCCCAGACACGCCGGCGGATCAATCAATTACATCTCCACTCCAGCAATCAAACAATGTTATTATCAGGCATCAGCTCGTCGACCTGGAAAGGCTGGCGAATCAAAGGCTTCTGTGATGTCGCTGCCAGAGCTCCATGGCGCGGCGCTAACGCAGAGTGGCAGCTCCCCTCCGTTCGGGGAGATGGAGAGCACACACACGTACACACATAGACACACACAGCACCAACCAGGTAGGAGCACACCCAGACGTACAAACAAGATGGATGTTGACCATCTTGCTATTCAAACAACAAGATTGGTGTGACCACAAAAGCCCATTTGACACAAAAAAAAAAAAAAAAAACCAGGCGAGACAAGGCATATATGAATCAGTGACCTATCATCGCATGGAGAGCGCAAAGGCCACAGACACTGATAAAAAACAGAGTCATATCAGGTTCCCAGATGCACCAGTTCAAACCTTAATGCCAAAATAAAGATGCTCCCTATAGCTCAGAGCAAACCACAGCTACGGTCGAGTCCATCTCTACGTCGGGGAGTCAATGGCAGTTAATGGATCACATTCCCTAGAGGATGGACTGGGCAGTTTTGGTCACACCTTTTTAAATGAGTGTCGTATGCATTTCATTTAACACACACATCTGGGTGCAGCAAGTGGTGTAGTCAGTGCAGTGTGGTCTCCTCCAAGTGCATTGAAACACTTGGCAGATCTGAGTAGGTAGCGGGACTTAATGAAGATATTTTATTATGAAACAAGACCCCCCCCCACCCCATTTAGAGTGCAGCAAAATTGAATTATACCCCCATACCCTCTAAGTATGTCCAAGCACAGAGCAGAGTGGCATAAGAAAACAGAGCCAAAACAAGAGAACCAAGCAAAACTGGTAAAAGTTAGTGGAGAAAGTGGAGAATGTAGACAACCAACTTAAAACTGAGCTTCCATGTGCCTTGCCTCTCATTGCTGCACACTTGGAGGTGAGCTGTGAGTGGCTCATTACCATTTAAAGTAATATGCACTTCCAGTGGCCATTCTGGATAGGGCTGTTTAGACAGGGGCAAATCACAGATGTTTCATAAAGACCCCAGAACTATGATCATTTGTATAAAAGGGGAGAATATGTCCCCTTTAAAAATAACAATAGCTCATGCACAAGACTATTTCAGTCAATAAGTAAAGGGAGCTTCGTACATCCAAAATTATAGAAGCAAACCGAATGTCCTACATTTCTGAAAAGGGGGGGCGGTAGTGTCAGTCTCTTTGGGGAAGAAACATTGCTGTAAGAATAATTCTGAGCTAAACTCTCTGGACGGCAAAGTAAGAGCCGTCATCTTCCTGATGGCCACTGCTGCAATATACAGAGAGGGGCTTATGCTTTGACTGACCACTGGTCTTGAAATATCTTTTAGGAACGTGTCCTTTTCTTACTGTGCAGGTTTCTCACCTCTCTTCGTTTTTCCCAGCTTTAATTTCTCAATTTATCTTCTACAAAATGTGATTTATATAAGGTCCTCCGTAAACGTAGGGACCGAAGATTCATGACTCTGTGGCAGTGTCAGGGACAGAGATGGAGAGAGTGGAAGAGAGGCCTGCTCTCCGTCTCACCCTAACCTTGCCATAAGATTTCTCCACCTCTCCATACCTATATGCCCTGTATTATTCATGGAGCTCCCAGCTGGGCCTCTTCCAGTCACTGGACAGGCACTGGAGGCTAAAATTAAACACAGAGGTGTGAGGAGGTGGTGTCATTATGAGAGCGAGTAGCAGAATGCGTGTGTGTGTGTGTGTGTTTGAGTGAAACGGGGTGAGAGTGTGTGTATATATGAGAGAGAGAGATAGAGAGAGAGGGAGGAAAGGAAGGAGAGAGATCACTGCATTATTATTAATGGCATGCTGTCCGGCGGTGTAGCCACTGTAGCATGACTTGACAAGAGGAGGGATAGCAGCTCGGTATGAGGTCAAAGGTCAGCCGGGCGGGTATTAGTAATGTTATGAGCTTGAAGACCGTGGCGTCTATGAAACGTCTCGGCCGTGGCTGTAGTAGCTGAATGAGAGAACAGGGGTCATGTTTAATGTATAGCAGTGTGTCTGCCGCTTTGCTGGAGCTATCGGGAGCCTCTGCGATGGCTATCGTTGCATTAAAAAGGGCCACTGTGCTGTTTAAATCTTTAATAACACAGATATGAGGATTCATGAGCTGCCTGGACCGTATCCGATGCTGCTCGTCTGCCCTTACACAGCGGTGTGTGTGTGTGTGTGTGTGTGTTAGACAATATGCACTGTATTTGACTGATGAGGCAGCCCAACAGGGGTCGCTCACTAACTTTACAGGCGAGTGAAGAGAGAAGTGTGTAGGTGTGTTTATCAGGTGTGTGTGAGAAAACCCCAGACAGGCCAGAGGTGGAGGTCAAAGGAGTCAGCTGCAAAGAGCTGTTCCTATCTATAACTGCTGCATTCTGGTCATCCGTTCACTTCTCTAATGATTCTTCAGGCTCACCTAGGAGACCTCGCAGTGACCACCTTCCTCCTTCTCCTTCCTGCATTCACAGAGCCATCTCTGGCTTCTGCTTAGCTATACGATGGTGTTTAAGGAACATTTCAGTGTTTTGCAGCCCAAATGGTGTAAACTATACTCTACATTCTTCAACCGATTACTTGGCACCAGTTTCAGAGGTTAATGTAGTACTCAACAGAGTAATGGAGTTACTGTTTCCTGTACTGCCGTCTTAAAAGCTGTACTTTATTTGGATTTGTCATAGACTGCAGGCTGTGAATTCACTGCATTTTAACTGAATACATTGTGGGTTTTCTTAAGTATTAGCAGCTCATAACGTAAAGATGTTGTTCATTCAATAAATAAATAAATACATAAAATAATTTGCTTCTCGCCGGTCTGTGTGTGCTGAAAACCTGTCTAATGTGTTTACAAAACCCCAGTGTTTGTGAATGAGTGAAAAGAAATACTGGCTTGGCCTCTCTCGCTGCTCATGTCAGAGGCATCTGGGCTTATTTAGACAACAGAGAATGTTCAAAACACGAACCAAAATGAGGATATTGCTCTATTCCTGCACCATAGATGGGTAACACTGACCTATTTCTTAAGATGGAAATGTCTCCAAACTTGGGAGACGGCTAACTGCGTTAGCGAAAGTGCTATAAAATTAAACAACTCCAGTTCAACTTCATCCTCGTACAAACAAGAGTCAATATATTTTTTCGCTGAAATACACCTTAAAAGGCGCTTAGCTTCCGAATGTAAACAACCAGAGAGAACTGTGATTGCCCACAATCGTAGACGTCCCCTTAAAGACAGAATAACTTTCTGTTTCTTGGTCAAAAAAAGGAACAGTATTTGACTGGCTACATATTTGTAAATAAATATTACCTTACACTTTTATCTTCCACATATATTTAGTACTGAATTAATTATTTCCCCAACTTCGGGAAACGTGAGCATTATTTGTCTATGGTGCAAATGCCACACACAAAGAAGACGACAAAGAAGGAGAAAATGAAGAAGAAAAAGAAGAACACCACCACCACCATCATCCAGGAAGCAGTTGATGCCTTACTAAAGAACATTTCAGTCATGATTGTTGAGGGAGTAGAAAGCGTGGTTCACTCCCCACCACTAATATATTTCCTGTCGATCCAGAAGATCGAACTGCTGACCCAAGCAGTACACTGCAGGATTTTAGCTCTGATTCTCTTTGGACTCACCCTGACATAATTGCTCTTGAAACAAAAGACGTGAAGGAAATGGCCTATAGGAAAGAAATCAACTGATTAGGCATGTTTTAGGATCAAACGTCGACAATAATAACTGCAATAACATCCAATATAATCTGAATACTGCCGTATAATGGTCTAACTGAACTCGTGGGCTTTATGTTTCTCTTGTTTTATCTGTACTCCTACACATTAAAGCAATAAACCACGAATAGCTGCGTGTTACGGTGGGTTTCTGTGGATGAAATCACACAGCCTTGAGTGGAAATCTGTGTTTATAAAATGGCAAGATATGGCCGCATAATAATACAGTTCATGTGTGCAGTGGTGTGTGTATACATTATTTTACAATGGCTTTGAAAGTGCTGCAGTCTATTCATTTAATAATTACCTTTTCAGACTTCACAAAGAGATGATATAGAAATAGATGATAAGTGCCATTCCCCTGTCAAAGAAGCAGGAACTAGCCTTCTACAAGTACAAGAGGAGGTCTGCAGAGAGGAAGGGGAAATCATTCCTATGCTCCACATTGTACTCGGGCTACATTCGGGCCACAGTTGGCTGAGACCGATATTCTTAGGGGGTCTCTGTGCACTTAAGTTCAAATGGCAGCCTTAACAGAGCCATCTCACCTAGGTTTTATGTCCTTAAAGAACATACTCATCTCTCCGTACATCAGGATCCTAGTAAAAACCCATGCCATATCAAGAGCCTTTGAGATTCAACTACAGCTCAGCTTGACACACCATCCTTTGAGATAGCATTTAGACCTTTTCCTGTCCTGGCACCTGATGGAACCAAAATCCGCTGGGGGTCCGAATGGCAGAGCCTCTCGATATTTTAAAACAGAGACAGGACCCTTCTCTTTTAAGAGTACTTAAATCAGCTTTTATTTTGCACTTATTTAAGGCTTACGATTGTATTTGTGGCAGCACGGTGGTGCAGCAGGTAGGTGTCACAGTCACACAGCTCCAGGGACCTGGAGGTTGTGGGTTCGATTCCTGCTCCGGGTGACTGTCTGTGAGGAGTGTGGTGTGTTCTCCCTGTGTCTGCGTGGGTTTCCTCCAGGTGACTGTCTGTGAGGAGTGTGGTGTGTTCTCTCTGTGTCTGCGTGGGTTTCCTCCAGGTGACTGTCTGTGAGGAGTGTGGTGAGTTCTCCCTGTGTCTGTGTGGGTTTCCTCCAGGTGACTGTCTGTGAGGAGTGTGGTGTGTTCTTTCTGTGTCTGCGTGGGTTTCCTCCAGGTGAATGTCTGTGAGGAGTGTGGTGTGTTCTCCCTGTGTCTGCGTGGGTTTCCTCCGGGTGGAAAAACACACATTGATAGGTGGATTGGCGACTCAAAAGTGTCCCTAGGTGTGAGTGAATGTGTGAGTGTGTGTCTGTGTTGCCCTGTGAAGGACTGGTATGTGAGCATTGTGAGTCTAGGTCTCCATACTGATTTTTTTATTCAGCAGGATCTTAGCTGGAGCCGTCTTTAGGAATCTAACAGATACAAACTAGCTAAGATATTTTCTGATGAAAAAGTGAAACATTTTTGTAAGTCGCTCTGGAAGAGAGAGCCTGCTAATTGTCCTAAATGTAAATGTAATACTTTATTGCGGGACTCCTACCTGCCCATCGCTTTCTACTGTGAGAGCTTCAAATGTCCACAGCAACTGACTGTTTGCCACAGGTTGAGATTAGGATCAAAACAATTGCTTTAAGCTGTGAACTCATTCCCCTAGGACCAGCAAAATGGCATCAATAATTCATTACATAAGTCCAAAGAATTGCTAAGTCTGATTATAAAGCCTGTGGTGCCTGTCCTCCTAAGCGTGAGAGCAGCTGCAGTGGACTGTCACTTGTTTACCCTGGCTCAGTAAATGGGAAACAAACTAAGTGTCTCTGTCTGAACTGGCTGAAGAACTCTCTCCCTCTATCGCTGGCCTCTTCGTGGCCAAGAAACATCCATGAATGGATGGCGAATGAGAACTCAGAATGTTGAAAAGCATGAAAAGAGATGAGGATGTTGCTTTATCCCTCTATTTATAGGCCGTAATATTGACTATTTTTGTTGTACCGTTACGTTACTTAAGGAGGAACCGGCTGCAATTTCGAGATTATGCTGAGTGCATGAAAGTAAACGCAGACCGTTCTGCAAAACTAAACAGTTTAAGTTACAAATGACTTACACCTACAAGTTACATTACTATAAAAGAACACTACGTAATATTTTTACCTTAAATTACAGCTCTAAGATCATGGTGATGTTTCGCACAATAGGGCCTCTGTTGTTGCTACTCTGGGCTCAGCACTGCAGAAACTGCACTATGTAACTTTTGGAGGAGGGTAAATAAATAACTGTCTAGTGATCCAATAAGGTACATTTTGAATCTCCTTTGCCACGTCTGAACTCCATGCGTAGTCCACTTCACAGGGAACCGTTAGGGTGGCTGGAATGCACCTTGTACGTTGGCTATGCGCTAGTTAATTCTGTCTCTTATTCCTCTATAACAGCGGTTTGCACAACCACGCAATCCAATTAAACGTGGTGCCTGCCTACTCTCAACTGTAAACAGCAGGAGGCCCAAGCACCAGCCGCGCACAGTGTTAGACTTTAGAGTATTTCATCAAACTTCAAACTCATATTTAACAACCCTTGTGTCTACTATACGGTCAGTTACTACGAAAATAAACACGCTTCCCCTGTACTTGGTAAAAGAGCGTTGACTTAAAACCATTGGTGAGAGACACAGTTATATCTGAAGCCCTCGGGCAGGTGCTTAGTCTCCTCTTCTAATGGCTTCTACTATACGTTTGTTTAGAGTGCGATAAAGATGTGGCCGGCAAAGACTGGACCGAACTCGATAAATGGTGACACTGAGCTTTCAACAGTTCACGCAGTTCAGAAGAAACCTCGTCAAGTGCGAGAGACAACGAACGCTACGCAGCAGTCCTTTCCTCAGCCGGCAGCTTCAGGGAATACACGATGTCTGTGGAGCGGAAAGAAATGATTCACCTTCAATATGGAAAGACTGGGGCTTGGGCCCCCACTGGCACATCTAATCTAAAATACAATATCACTGAGATGGGCGGCATTATTAGATTTGAAAAGTTAGCACGACACAGAGGTGACTTGCTGAAGTCGCATTTTTTTTCCCCTCTTCTCTGAGGGACTCTTTTGTTTTTGACTAAGATCTTCTGTATGTACTCATGCACAGTGCATGCAACGGAGAGGGCATCTGCTGGATAAAGCTATGAGGAAAAAACAGGGGTAGAGAGAGAGAGAGACGATGACAAAGTGGCAGCTAGGCTCGTCTAGATTCATGTCTGTGCATACCTGCTGCTAATGCGCAAAACAAACAACCCTCTCCTCCACGTCTGCTTCCTGACCTTTACAGGGAAGGGAAGAAAAAGCCTCTCTCCTGGTCTCTGATCTATAATGCAGTGCCCCATTCACGGCTACGGCTCAAAGTCTTAATGTGAGTGTGTTGCGCATGTGTGGGGACTGGCTTTTTGCATCTGCCCAAGAAAATCCTTGGATACAGAGTGCGAGGGAAGATTAAAGAAGCCCAGGCGGGCAGACTGGCACCGTTCACTCTGTTTATGACTTGCCATACGAGCCGCCCACACTGAATTTGAATTTGGCTGGTGTTTGAACTAAAAGGACGCAAGCAGCAGACAGAGGAGGATAAAGAGAGGCCGAGTGCTCCAGCATTGGGGTATAACACACACCATCACTCTTAAAGCTAGGCCTCAAGCTCGGGCCTATAATAGAGGATAACAATTTTTAATTAGTTAACAGGTAGCAGGTAGTGTTGCAGTCACACAGCTCCAGGGACCTGGAGGTTGTGGGTTCGATTCCCGCTCCGGGTGACTGTCTGTGAGGAGTGTGGTGTGTTCTCCCTGTGTCTGCGTGGGTTTCCTCCGGGTGACATTCTGTGAGGAGTGTGGTGTGTTCTCCCTGTGTTTGCGTGGGTTTCCTCCAGGTGACTGTCTATGAGGAGTGTGGTGTGTTCTCCCTGTGTCTGCGTGGGTTTCCTCCGGGTGACTATCTGTGAGGAGTGTGGTGTGTTCTCCCTGTGTCTGCGTGGGTTTCCTCCGGGTGACTGTCTATGAGGAGTGTGGTGTGTTCTCCCTGTGTTTGCGTGGGTTTCCTCCAGGTGACTGTCTATGAGGAGTGTGGTGTGTTCTCCCTGTGTCTGCGTGGGTTTCCTCTGGGTGACTATCTGTGAGGAGTGTGGTGTGTTGTCTCTGTGTCAGCTTCAAAATCACTGAGACGTTACACTGAGCTCTAATATGGAGAACAGAGCCTCTGTTGTTGCTACCCTAGGCTTAGCATGCAGAAACTGCACTATGTAACATTTGGAGGAGGGTAGGAAAGCAAACCATCCCTCCACCTTCCTACTGATTGAAGCACCTACAGTGCTGTTAAATGAACGACAGAGAGACAGACAGACAGACAGACAGACAGACAGACAGACAGACAGACAGATAGATAGATAGATAGAAACTTACCTACTGCTCCTTTAAAGTAGATAGAATACTTTAAAGATACTACCTTAAGTGTTCCTTTAAGGGTTATATCAAGCCCCCACAATTAACTGAAAGCATCCGCTGCTACATTAGTGGTCAACCGAACTCTACCACGTTCATCAGTGGACCTAGATCCCCACAGGGGGCCATCACTGACCAGAAATAATCTTGGTGGTAGAACATTCTCAAGACAGCAGTCACAGCAATGTAATAGTGATAAGGCGGCGTGTGAGGTGTTACTGTGTGTGTATGAGACTCAGCTTTCATACACTTCAGTGTTACTGCAGGGTTCGACTAAAAATATCCAGTCGTGTCCAGCCACTAATGAAGGTGGATCTGATAAAGTGCAGAAGCAGACGGCTACAGTCAGTGGTTGTAAGGCTATAATGGGCACCTATACGGTGTGGAGTGAAAGAACAAGGTCAATGTACAAACAGTGTGGCAGATCTGTGTACAGTGGTGTTGATCTAGCCCTCGGAGTTATACATCCAGGGTGGAAGCTGCATGACATTGACACAAATGACGATAGCAAGCATCCTGAGTGGCGTCGTGATTGTGTTTATTGTGATTAGCGATGGTTAATGTATTAAAATAACAATGGCAGTGTGTATTAGCTAAACACATGATGAAAATGCCAGCAATTCATCAGCGAGCAGAGGTAATGAGCTATGCTATTTTTAGCCGGACGCATTGAGCATGGAACCTAACAAAATGCATTAATTGCAGCCTTTCTGGACTGATTTATTGCAGAGGCAATGATCATCAGTACACATTTATATGGGATTAACTGGGTCATATTTTCACCTTAAAATTCCAACTTCAAAATCACTGTGATGCTCCACTGAGCTGTAATCGTGAGAATAGAGTCTTTACCGTTGTTACTCCAGGCTTTTGGAGAGGCAAAGACACCACAACTATTCCTGCCTATAACTCACTGACTGATATGAGGTCTTGGTCAAAGACATGTCACTCTGTTTACTTACAATTCTACTACTGGACGTTCCTTTGTCCATCCATCCATTATCTGTAACCCTTATCCAGTTCAGGGTCGCGGTGGGTCCGGAGCCTACCTGGAATCACTGGGCGCAGGGCGGGAACACAACCTGGAGGGGGCGCCAGTCCTTCACAGGGCAACACACACACTCACACCTATGGACACCCGGAGGAAACCCACGCATACACAGGGAGAACACACCACACTCCTCACAGACAGTCACCCGGAGGAAACCCACGCAGAAACAGGGAGAACACACCACACTCCTCACAGACAGTCACCCGGAGGAAACCCACGCAGAAACAGGGAGAACACACCACACTCCTCACAGACAGTCACCTGGAGGAAACCCACGCAGACACAGGGAGAACACACCACACTCCTCACAGACAGTCACCTGGAGGAAACCCACGCGGACACAGGGAAAACACACCACACTCCTCACAGACAGTCACCCGGACAAAACCCACGCAGACACAGGGAGAACACACCACACTCCTCACAGACAGTCACCCGGAGTGGGACTCGAACCAACAACCTCTAAGTCCCTGGAGCTGTGTGACTGAGACACTACCTGCTGTGCCACGGTGCCGCCCGAAGTTCCTTTTTATATCTGTGTTTTTTTTACAGATGCCCTACACATCTGCAAGAAGTGCCAGAGAAGAACAAACATACAAAGCTGATCTTTCTACAGGGACGCAGGAAGGAGGTTTAGGTGTCAGGACTGAAATTTCCAGCAGCATGTGTGTCAGCACCTAGTGACACATTAAAGGCCAAGCCTTTTCAGTCATAATTCAATGATTACAAAAATGATCATAACTCCAAATGAGCGCTTGGACTCAGGAGTGAGGCTGATAAACTCCCTCAAGGTCAATAAGAAGCCAAGAAAATAAAGCCGCTGTGAATATGTGGTAATGCCAGCTGAGTTTAAATTGTAATACTTTAAAAATAAAGTCCTGTTGCTACCTCACTCCAGATTCCTAGAGTAAAAAACACATGGCTCTCATTCCCTGTGGATCACAACCGTGTTCTTTACAGCTGCAGGGAGAGGGGTTTCTGATTACAATTTGATTTCAGTTTTCAACAGCAAGAAAACTGCAGATTTCCTTCCTATTATTGGCTTTTCTAACCTTTACAATGTTTATAACACTTTCTTTCGACCGGTCAGGTTTGATTTTGTGATTAAACCACAGCAAATGATGTGTAATTAAGTTTTAGAGTCCAGTTCTTTTGGGGAGTCAATATCTGAGCCTTTCAGCGAAAGGCATGTGCCTCACACAAGCCCTACCATAAATCACAATGTAGCGATCATACATTTATACGCCCAGAATATATTATATACAAAATATTTAGTGTATTATTATTATATTTTATATGAAACCCCTAAAAATCCTGAAACACAGTGGGTGCTACAGCACTCTCAGCGCCCCCACTTCCCATGTCTTTCTACTTGCAAACTGTGCTACACAGAGGCACCAAGTCTTTATGTATGTGCTTACGCATTCTAAAGATAGCTAGAAGCTTGGTTGTTCTTCAGAGAGCTGGACTCAGTGGAGAAATGGGGCCAAATCTACTTTCACCTAAGATCAATATGGGCCAATTTGTCTGACCCTGATTAAGCACACAGACACAGGGAGAACAAACCACACTCCTCACAGACAGTCATCCGGAGGAAACCCACGCAGACACAGGGAGAACACACCACACTCCTCACAGACAGTCACCCGGAGGAAACCCACGCAGACACAGGGAGAACACACCACACTCCTCACAGACAGTCACCCGGAGGAAACCCACTCAGACACAGGGAGAACACACCACACTCCTCACAGACAGTCACCTGGAGGAAACCCACGCAGACACAGGGAGAACACACCACACTCCTCACAGACAGTCACCCGGAGGAAACCCACTCAGACACAGGGAGAACACACCACACTCCTCACAGACAGTCACCTGGAGGAAACCCACTCAGACACAGGGAGAACACACCACACTCCTCACAGACAGTCACCTGGAGGAAACCCACTCAGACACAGGGAGAACACACCACACTCCTCACAGACAGTCACCTGGAGGAAACCCACGCAGACACAGGGAGAACACACCACACTCCTCACAGACAGTCACCTGGAGGAAACCCACGCAGACACAGGGAGAACACACCACACTCCTCACAGACAGTCACCCGGAGGAAACCCACGCAGACACAGGGAGAACACACCACACTCCTCACAGACAGTCACCTGGAGGAAACCCACGCAGACACAGGGAGAACACACCACACTCCTCACAGACAGTCACCTGGAGGAAACCCACTCAGACACAGGGAGAACACACCACACTCCTCACAGACAGTCACCTGGAGGAAACCCACGCAGACACAGGGAGAACACACCACACTCCTCACAGACAGTCACCTGGAGGAAACCCACGCAGACACAGGGAGAACACACCACACTCCTCACAGACAGTCACCCGGAGGAAACCCACGCAGACACAGGGAGAACACACCACACTCCTCACAGACAGTCACCTGGAGGAAACCCACTCAGACACAGGGAGAACACACCACACTCCTCACAGACAGTCACCTGGAGGAAACCCACGCAGACACAGGGAGAACACACCACACTCCTCACAGACAGTCACCTGGAGGAAACCCACGCAGACACAGGGAGAACACACCACACTCCTCACAGACAGTCACCCGGAGGAAACCCACGCAGACACAGGGAGAACACACCACACTCCTCACAGACAGTCACCTGGAGGAAACCCACGCAGACACAGAGAGAACACACCAGAGAACTGTGCTACACAGAGGCACCAAGTCCTAATGTATGTGCTTTCGCATTCTAAAGATAGCTTGAAGCTTGGTCGTTCTTCAGAGAGCTGGACTCAGTGGAGAAATGGGGCCAAATCTACTTTCACCTAAGATCAATATGGGCCAATTTGTCTGACCCTGATTAAGCATCGAACTGGATTACTTCGCTCTGCTAATCCTGATCCTTCAAAGAAACACCTCCCTGGTCAGAGATGATGTCTAATACAAACCTTGCTGGAACAAATTAGCTCCCTAAGTCTGTTTTAAAGTTTTTTGGAAATAACCACCTTTTGTCAAAAGTCTATTAAGCTCCTGTCATGCCTGGGCTAAGGCTTCCAACTTTCTGACACTTGAAGAAATTTGTGCAGCAACTGGGCCTTAGCCCTGCGTTATTTTATAGACCAGGCTATGGCTCTTTAGGCCAGTGGATGTAAATAAGGAAAGGGATATATGTCCAGGTTTATGACCCACAAACCGAAGAACTCCTCCTCAATGGTGCCACTTTTCACTTTTCAATCTAGAGGTTGTTCAGAGGTGAGCGCGAGAGGCATCTGTTCAACAAAAGCGCCGCGAAGCACACGTGCACACCATGGATCGATGGGTCACTCTAATCTCAGTCAACACAAAGGGAAAAGACAGAGATAGAGAAAGAAAAAAAAGGATGTAGAGGGAGAGAGGAGGGAGAGACGGAACGACAGAGAAAGGGAGAGAATTTGTGCGTGAAAAGCTGTTATTAGAGATGAAGATTACAGCTCAGTGACAAACAGGCTCGGTTGGAGCACAAGATCAGGCTAAACAAACACTCTTCATGGCTTCCACCAGAGAAGGTTATGGCAGATTGCAATGCTGGAGATGTCCAACGTATCCTTTCAGTGCTGGGACAGGCCATCAGCCTCAATGTAAACATGCTTCATCAAAACAGCTGCTTGTGTCTTCCAACCATGCCACGTACCGCACTGTGATGCAGAAGAGCAGAAGAGTTAATGTTTTACCAGAAAAACAAGCTTCTGACAGCACCTGAGTGTGAATCTCTGCATAATGAGGAAGGCAGATTAGATGTTTGAAATAAGGATTTCATTGCCATGAGGCATCTGCAGCAGGGTCTGCATCTTCTTACACATCCCCCTCGTGGATGATGGGCTCCTTTGGCATTCAATCATCTAACCAGCTATGCATCTTGAAGATGCTCTTGTTGAAGCAACACTATGGCTACATTCACATTACGAGGCTGAAGTGACCCAAATCTGATTTTTCAGGGCTGTGTGAACAGGTCAAATCTGATTTGTTCAGGACTGTGTGAACAGGTCAAATCTGATTTGTTCAGGGCTGTGTGAACAGGTCAAATCTGATTTTTTCAGGGCTGTGTGAACAGGTCAAATCTGATTTTTTTCAGGGCTGTGTGAACAGGTCAAATCTGATTTGCTCAGGGCTGTGTGAACAGGTCAAATCTGATTTGCTCAGGGCTGTGTGAACAGGTCAAATCTGATTTGTTCAGGGTTGTGTGAACAGGTCAAATCTGATTTGTTCAGGGCTGTGTGAACAGGTCAAATCTGATTTGTTCAGGGCTGTGTGAACAGGTCAAATCTGATTTTTTCAGGGCTGTGTGAACAGGTCAAATCTGTTTTTTTCAGAGCTGTGTGAACAGGTCAAATCTGATTTTTTTCAGGGCTGTGTGAACAGGTCAAATCTGATTTTTTCAGGGCTGTGTGAACAGGTCAAATCTTTTTTTCAGAGCTGTGTGAACAGGTCAAATCTGATTTTTTCAGGGCTGTGTGAACAGGTCAAATCTGATTTTTTGAGGGCTGTGTGAACAGGTCAAATCAGTTTTTTTCAGGGCTGTGTGAACAGGTCAAATCTGTTTTTTTCAGGGCTGTGTGAACAGGTCAAAATGTTTTTTTCAGGGCTTTGTGAACAGGTCAAATCTGATTTTTTCAGGGCTGTGTGAACAGGTCAAATCTGATTTTTTCAGGGCTGTGTGAACAGGTCAAATCTGATTTTTTCAGGGCTGTGTGAACAGGTCAAATCTGTTTTTTTCAGGGCTGTGTGAACAGGTCAAATCTGTTTTTGTCAGGGCTGTGTGAACAGGTCAAATCTGATTTTTTTCAGAGCTGTGTGAACAGGTCAAATCTGATTTTTTCAGGGCTGTGTGAACAGGTCAAATCTGTTTTTTCAGGGCTGTGTGAACAGGTCAAATCTTTTTTTCAGAGCTGTGTGAACAGGTCAAATCTGATTTTTTCAGGGCTGTGTGAACAGGTCAAATCAGTTTTTTTGAGGGCTGTGTGAACAGGTCAAATCAGTTTTTTTCAGGGCTGTGTGAACAGGTCAAATCAGTTTTTTTCAGGGCTGTGTGAACAGGTCAAATCTGTTTTTTTCAGGGCTGTGTGAACAGGTCAAAATGTTTTTTTCAGGGCTTTGTGAACAGGTCAAATCTGATTTTTTCAGGGCTGTGTGAACAGGTCAAATCTGATTTTTTCAGGGCTGTGTGAACAGGTCAAATCTGTTTTTTTCAGAGCTGTGTGAACAGGTCAAATCTGATTTTTTTCAGGGCTGTGTGAACAGGTCAAATCTGATTTTTTCAGGGCTGTGTGAACAGGTCAAATCTTTTTTTCAGAGCTGTGTGAACAGGTCAAATCTGATTTTTTCAGGGCTGTGTGAACAGGTCAAATCTGATTTTTTCAGGGCTGTGTGAACAGGTCAAATCAGTTTTTTTCAGGGCTGTGTGAACAGGTCAAATCTGTTTTTTTCAGGGCTGTGTGAACAGGTCAAAATGTTTTTTTCAGGGCTTTGTGAACAGGTCAAATCTGATTTTTTCAGGGCTGTGTGAACAGGTCAAATCTGATTTTTTCAGGGCTGTGTGAACAGGTCAAATCTGTTTTTTTCAGGGCTGTGTGAACAGGTCAAATCTGTTTTTGTCAGGGCTGTGTGAACAGGTCAAATCTGTTTTTGTCAGGGCTGTGTGAACAGGTCAAATCTGATTTTTTCAGGGCTGTGTGAACAGGTCAAATCTGTTTTTTTCAGAGCTGTGTGAACAGGTCAAATCTGATTTTTTCAGGGCTGTGTGAACAGGTCAAATCTGTTTTTTTCAGGGCTGTGTGAACAGGACAAATCTGTTTTTTTCAGAGCTGTGTGAACAGGTCAAATCTGTTTTTTCAGGGCTGTGTGAACAGGTCAAATCTGACTTTTTCAGGGCTATGTGAACAGGTCAAATCTGTTTTTTTCAGGGCTGTGTGAACAGGTTAAATCTGATTTTTTGATTACTTTCATATGTGATCCGATTCAAGGACATGTGACATGTAGGCTTCCAGTATCCGTAGTTTCAAGTGCTGCACATCTTGATGGTATGGTGTGGTATATGGGGTACAAAGATAGTGAGGCCATTCTTCATCAATGGAAACCTCAAGGCCACTGGATGTGCGAAATTGCTACATGATGATGTGTTTTCCTCTTTATGCACTGAAGCTGGCACATTCCCTGAGTTTTTCCAGCAAAATGGTGCACCACCACATAATGGGTGTCAGGTCCGAGCATTCCTAGATGAACAGTTTCCTGGAAAGTGGATTGGTCGTCGTGGGCCAGTTGAATGGCCCCCAAGGGCTCCCGATCTAACCCCCTTAGACTTTTATCTTTGGGGTCATCTAAAGGCAGTTGTCTATGCTGTGAAGATACGAGATGTGCAGCACCTGAAGCTACGGATACTGGAAGCCTGTGCTAGCATTTCTCCTGCGGTGTTGCTATCAGTGTGTGAAGAGTGGGAAGAGAGGGTTTCATTGACAATCCAACACAATGGGCAGCACTTTGAACATTTTATAAGTGGACAGAAACTTGTAAATAACTCATGAAAGAATAAAGTTACATTAAAACCAAGCACACCATTGTTTTTCTTGTGAAATTCCCAATCAGTTTGATGTGTCACATGACCCTCTTCCCATTGAAAAAACAAAAGTTGGATCCAAAATGGCCGACTTCAAAATGGCCACCAAGGTCGCCACCCATCTTGAAAAGTTTCCCCCCTCCCATATACTAATGTGCCACAAACAGGAAGTTAATGTCACCAACCATTCCCATTTTATTAAGGTGTATCCATATAAATGGCCCTCCCTCTACAGCCAAAACTCCTCCAAAACACAAGCATGTTGGAGAATCTTCCCGGCAGGTGTGAGGGACTAATGTTCTCCATCTTGAGCACACCTCTCGGACATGGTAAAATGATCGGCTCAGGCCTGAGGGCCAATCAGGTCTCTCCCTTCTCATCAGCGTCAGTGTATTGGTGCAGTGTGACAGAGGGCACTCTGGCTGAGCACTTAAATGGAGGTGTGGATAGAAGCTATTACATGGGACACCACAGTCCCTTCACACAATCTCATTCAGTCTCTGCAGTGATAACACTGGACACGACAGGCTGTGAGCCATGTGAGGCCATCAGCCTGGTGTCAGTGGCTAAAGAAGGTTAAGTTTCTCCACTCAAAGAGGGGAGGCAAAGAGAGACAGAGAAAGGGAAAGAAAAGGAGAAAAAAGCCAATGTAGGAATGCAGGTTGCAGGATGTTCCTCAGATCAGATGGGTGCTATACAAATGCAGCTCCACTGACCATACAGGATCATTTGGTAGTTCTACAATTACAGACTGTAGTCCATTTTGTTCTTAAATGGTAAGGAACCCAACATAATCTTGTGGGTAACGACTTATGACCACTACGAAGGACACAAACTGTGCAGCAGTGTTTGTGGGCTCCTGTTTCTGTTTAACATCTACAAGGTGGACCAACAAGGTAGGTATGTCTCCAGCAGCACTGCTGTGTCTGATCCACTCGTACAAGCACAACACACACTTACACCACCACCACCACAGTGTCACTGCAGCGCTGAGAATGTCCCAACATCCGAATCATACCTGCTCTGTGGTGGTCCTGACCATCGAAGACCAGGATAAAACAGGGCCAACAAAGTATGCAGAGCAATATGGGGACTACAGTTTGTAATTGTAGATCTACAAAGAGAAGTTAATGATCAGTGGAGCTCATAAAATGGACAGGGAGTGTAGAAGCAAGGCAGTGATTTTAATGTTTTGGCTGATTTAGTTTGTTTTGTTTTTGTTGTCATATAGAGATGGACCTTCCCAAGACCTTCCCCTGTGCTGTTTTATAGTGATACACACACACACACACACACGTTTCTCTGCATTGAGTCACATTGCCTGGTTTTCTGTTGGCCTTTCCTTTTCCACGTTTACCTCCAGTGCCTCCGACTCCCCTCCAGCTGACAACCTCTAGTCCAGCTTCACCATCAGTCCACAAACGCACCTCCACCTCCTCCAGCCTCGGGAGGACCGCAGCCCCGGCATCTGCTTCCTGGCGGGGGTGCAATCACTCCGACACCGGGGGTCTGCCAGCCCTAATCACTGCCGAGCATGGATGCAGGCGAAGGGAGAGATTACGGCGAGCCGTGCGGTCGCCCCTTTTCAAAATGCCAACCTCAGTCAGGGCAGGAGGGTTTAAATACCACTCAAATGTCAGCGTGAGGCCCCACAAGTCAAACTAAATTACCTCCTACCTACTCCAGCTACCCTCACTGCACTCACAGGTGTGAGAGATTGTGTGTGTGTGTGTGTGTGTGAGAGTGTGTGCTGGCAAGGGTTTAGTCACAAAAAGATACCCTTTTACGGACACAACATAATTAAAAAAAAACAAATACACACTCTCTCTCTCACACACACACGCACACACACACACACACACACACACACACACACACACACACACACACACAGTGTCTGTGCAAAACACTTTAAGGTAGCTTTGGAGCTGTAGTTTCCAATCAGTAGCCAATATTTCAGAGACCATCACTATCAACTCACTTGGAACTCCAATCAACTTGGAAGAGACGCAGACAGCAGGAGGGAACTGGCAAAGCAAAGGCACGCTTCATAGCTTTCAGTTGTGTGTGGCATGCTCTTATTTTTTGGCCAATGTTAAATAATTAAAATGTATGGACGCACTGAATTTCGAATCAATATCTAGCACAGACTCATTCACTGAAGCGGTAGTGTCACAGTAGTGTGTTACAGCTGCATCATTCACGTGGAGCACACTAGCGCCTCCTTGTGGTGTAACTGCTGACACTGAGTGAGTATGTGGGTGAGTGAGGCACTGGCCAGTTCCATGCGGTGCAGCTCATAAAACAATTGTTTATGCTCAGTGAGGCTCTTCCAAACGTATCATGACACCACAACAACAACTCATACAGCCGTCTCGCTTCAGTTTTTAACCACCCGGTCTGAAAGAATAAAAAGAAAAACGCCGGCTGTAGCTTATGTGTAGGTTTTTACCACGGAGAGGTAAACGTCAGCCAATAAATGACAACGAAAACACACAAACAGAGAGGCTCACACTCTCGGGCCTTTATGAAGCAAAGGTATCGATCTGCAGGGGGAGATGTGATACTCCAATAAGTGTTTTCACACCTTCCAATGCACTGCAGATACCAGGGGAAGAGCCAATATATTACAGTGTAAAGCTCTGAAGACAGAGTGTGAAGTTGCCCAGAGGGAGTATCGATTACTTTCATGCTACGCAAGCCCTGCTCCGCTCCGTAACCTAACGCAAACATTAACTTCAGGATGGCACGCCACAATTCTGTGCTAAACATCACCTGCTAACAGAGCCTCTATTGACCCCTGAATCGCACGGAGAATTGATTAGCCACTGCATTAAGTATTGATTCAATGTAAAGTTTGTCTGTTTTCGCTGATGCTGCAGACTCCAGGCCTGTCACAGCCCGCAGCGAGCATCGATTACGAATAAATGTAGACTTGTATCAATAATAAATAAAATGGGTAAGCGCTGGACTGACACACACACACACACACAGGTGTGCGCACAAACACGCACAGCCCAGTGAACCCAACAGCTGCTAATCCAACAGCCAAGGGCACCAGCTCTTAGGGATGAATGATGAAAGCCATTATGGACAACACGCTGAAGGTGGTGCTGAGCGGCTCGTCAGTTCAGGCGTTCATTTGTTTGGCCCGTCACCTCCTCAACCCTGTGCCAGGTGGGCCGGGCGGACTTGCGGCCGTGATCCTCACCAGTCATTCATTCCTGATGGACTGCAGCTTGCCACGCCCTCTGCCTCCCCCCGACACCGGCGCCAATCAGGAAGAGATATAGCCACTGACTGGAAGGTGTTGCAATTCCTTGCATGGCTAGTACTGTGAAGTATGGTAGAGAAATACAGCATACTGATGGTTTATCGTTATTGCAAATACGTATACCGCTTTTATACCTAATGCTGCGATCATCCTGAGAGTCAGATCGTCCAGAAGAGGTTTGGTGAGTGACGTGATGCATCAAGCAAATCACGTGTGCCAATAATAATAATGTTCTAAAAATCTGGGGCAGCTCTTAATCATTGACTCCACTGGGAATCCAGCAAACTGGCAATGATGGATAGAAAGGAGCCCCGCAGTTCATTACTGTGACTCAATGAGGGCTTATTCGTGACTGAAAAGCATTCTGATGAAAGCAATGATATAAGGACCAATCATATTTTTTTTTTTTTAGGCTTCAGTCAAACTAAGCCATCACTGCAGATGAAGCCAATCCTCTGTCTGGGCCCTAGTGTTGTGATGAATGTAAATTAGTAATGTCTGGTCTCCTCTCAGGGCGGCACGGTGGCGCAGCAGGTAGTGTACCAGTCACACAGCTCCAGGGACCTGGAGGTTGTGGTTCGATTCCCGCTCCGGGGCACTGTCTGTGAAGAGTGTGGTGTGTTCTCTCTGTGTCCGCGTGGGTTTCCTCCGGGTGACTGTCTGTGAGGAGTGTGGTGTGTTCTCCCTGTGTCCGTGTGGGTTTCCTCCGGGTGACTGTCTGTGAGGAGTGTGGTGTGTTCTCCCTGTGTCTGTGTGGGTTTCCTCCGGGTGACTGTCTGTGAGGAGTGTGGTGTGTTCTCCCTGTGTCTGCGTGGGTTTCCTCCGGGTGCTCCGGTTTCCTCTCACAGTCCAAAAACACACGTTGGTAGGTGGATTGGCGACTCAAAAGTGTCTGTAGGTGTGTGAGTGTGTCTGTGTTGCCCTGGCGCCCCCTCCAGGGTGTATTCCCGCCTTTCGCCCAATGACTCCACGTAGGCTCTGGACCCACCGCGACCCTGAACTGGATAAGCGCTTACAGAAAATGAATGAATGAATGGTCTCCTCTGTCAGAGCCAGCGCATACACAATGCCGATGTGACATTTTATTTTTGTTTGATTTCACTTCGTTAAGTTCCTGGAAGCGCTTCATCCTGATCCGGGTCACTGAGCGGAACACAGCAACACAACGAGGACAAGGTGTCGGTACATCACAGAGCAGTTTTTTTATACAATAATATAACTTTTTTATTTTGTTTTCTTTTGAGATTTGGACTGAGAACAGGACAATGATATGTGAGTGTTTCAACAGCGTGTTCATTTTGTTTATGTTATTCACATTAATGTTGTGAAAAGGCTGATAGACAAAAACAACTCAAAAAACCTGCAAAAAAAAAAAATCAGACATCACTTCAAAACTATAAACCCCAGATACAACTGATATCACTGGGTTCAAAGACGGAAGAAGACAGAATAAATGTCCTCTTCAGGGAAAGAAGATGTCCAAAGAGAAATGCAAACGTTGAGAATGAGTTTTAAACCTTTTTAAAAATGTCTGCCGAGAAAAGACCAAGTGTAGAGACACAAATAAAATAAGCTGATTGGCTAGCGGCTCTTACGCCAATGACAGAGACAAAGGTGATTGGTCAGTGAGTTTGTCGCTGGGGAAATATGACGTTGCACTTTCATCATCCAAACAGTTGTGTGCGCAAGATATCAGTTACACACTTGCTGAAGTTATTAATGAATTGTTGTATACACTAAACCCCACCTGAGCTCTACTGAGGGGAAATGAGCTGAAGAGCTGGAGCAGTGTCCGGATACTTCCTGTTATTTCAGTTAAGTGAGTTTTAAACAATGAAGTTGTCAAGGTTCAAGGTGTTATATACATATAATTCGATACCTAACCATACCCTGGTGGGTTCCATATGGTTTTATGCTCAGTACGAGAAGTTCTTGTTGTTAAAAATGACATAAATATGATGTGCCACCACCTCCATCATGTCATTGCAGAGACGATGTTTATCATCCACTTGAGTGACATCAGTGAACGTCGTGTTTTCAGCTGAGCAGTTTCCACAGGGGATTTTTGTTGTGTTCTCTTTCTAAACAGATTCATTTAAAGCAGCATTCGCTCTCTGTATTCTGTTAAGTACACAAAGCAAACTGGAGCAAACCGCTGAATGCAGTTACACTGGATCTCTTTTACTAAGAAAATAAATACCGCCATTTTGAGGAAGCAATACCCCAAAGGGTTCCACTCAGACAACGTCGAAGCCCAGGAGGCGGGGGGCGGTATAAATAAATAAATGGACCACTGGCTCAAATGTAATCGTGAGCATTATGAGTGTTGGGCAGTCCGGTCACGTTCTGGGCTGTCTGACCGTGGTTTGGACACATCTTTGTAATAGTCCGGTAACGTGAGAGGGCATTAGCGGGACAGAGCCGATGATCGGACAGATTGGAAAATTGAAAGGAAAATTGAATGTGGAGGGAAGCTAAATGGGCTGCTCTAAACGATACCGTCAGAACAGATCAAAATCAAGGCTGCCGCACGGTAACAGCACCGTAATCACAGGCAGGAGGATGAAAAATACGATTCTCGGGCCGTGGTGGTCAGTGACACTGTCTGAGAAACAGGGGCTTGTTAGCTACAACTTTGGAAAGCCTACCTGAGCAGTGGCTGGAAGATGACTGTGATGTTCCTGGCTCCTGGCTTACACAGGAACTTGGTCTCACCTCCCTCAATCAGGTTATCGTCTGCTCCTCCTGGACGACAAAGAGAGAGAAAAACCTTCATTAAAGTAAAATATGGTACGAAACACAAGTGCCGTTGGTTAGAGCTTGCGTTGGCTTCTATTAATACTTCTTATTGTGTGCAGTCTCCCAAAACCAAGATCCGAACAAGCTATCTGTACGTTTCTATGCCCGGTTGAACAACTGCTCGTCCTGATTTACCCGACTGAATGTCCCTGTCTGCCTGCCGTCCGACCTGTGGTGATCATGATGGACCGTCTACACGTCTCACCCACTCTCCATTCTGATGAGATCCTTGCCAACACAATCACACAAGATTTGTGGGTTCCTGCTCAGCTGCTACAGAGCCACCTGCATGTGCCAGAGAGACTCACCTTCATGACCCGCTGACTGACTGATGAGACAGGGCCTTTACTTTAACGGGTACTGCCTCGCACTATACTTTAGTTACACGGCTCTAAAAGCAACAGCCTTCTTACCTTAGAATTACAGCCATTGTGATGCTTCACTGACCTTTGATAGGGAGAACGGAGCCTCGGTTGCTATGCCAGGCTCAGCACTGCAGAAACTGCACTGTGTAACTTGTGTATGCTACGCCACATTCATTTCAGGACAGTGCTGTAAAAGTTAACTAAACTGTGCAACTTTAGGGGGGTCCTGAGGTTGTGGGTTCGGGCCCCGCTCCAGGTGACTGTGTGTAAGGAGTTTGAGGTGTTCTCGCAGTGGCTGCGTGGGTTTCCTCCATGTGCTCCACTTTCCTCCCACGGTCCAATAACACACATTGGTGGGTGGATTGGTGACGCAACTGTCCATAAATTTGAGTGAATGTGTGAGTGTGTGTCACCCCTGTGAACAACTGGCGCCCCCTCCAGGGTGTGTTCCCACCTTGCGCCCAGTGATTCTGGATGGGCTCCCAACGTATCGGGCAAATAGTGTCTGATCCAATAGACAAATAGAATAATTAATTTATCAAGAATTAATCACAGATCCAGACAGAACAGTCACCAAGTCCAGGTCTATAAGCACTATAGGGTCTACATGTGATGGCAGCTACCGACCAGATACAACACCTCACATCATTATTATTCTCCCTGTCCAATCCAGATACACCGAGCTCTTTTGACAAATTCAATGTGTACACAGCTCAAAGAACAGGAATCATTCATGTTAACAAATGTATGTTATTAAACAGCGCCAGACCTCAAGGTCCGAGAGACTCCCTCCCATCAGTCTGGGGTTCCCCCCACGAGTCCACGGGCAGACCCCGCTTTAACAGGGTTAATAAGGAAATCACGGCTGTGTGACTCACTCATCTCGACAGGGGGCCCGCAAAAAACCAAGAGAGGTTTACTCCTTATTACCTCCACTCATCCACACGTAATCAATATAACTGACTGAGAGGGGATCACCAGGGCCGTCAATAAAAAAGGTCCCCGATGGCAGTGGGGGCGGGGTATGCAGGCTCGCGTACCTCACGACGGCTCGGCAGGTAGAAATATCATCACCGTGCCATCTTTCTTCACACGGTGACAGTGTTGTTCATTAAATTTTCACAGCGCTTTGAGCCAACGAACTGGGGACTTCAAAAGTGTGGGGACACTTTGCCTCCATTAACTTCTGTGTACAGGTGCACCTACCCGCCCACAACAGATTAAAGCAACAGTAGGCAGTATTTATACCTTCAAAATCATGGTGATATTTCACTGAGCTGTAATAGGGAGAAAAGACCCTCTGTCGTGGCCACTCTGAGCTCAGCACTGCAGAAACTGCACCATGTAACTGCTGGAAGAGGGTAGGAATCACCCCTCCCTCCCTGTTTCCGGACAATGCTGTAAAAGTGAATTACACACTGACTTTAAAACACCTCGTATGTTCTTGTACAACTCTTCTGAAGTCAACCCTTCATGTCTCAGAACTTCTAGAAAAGCTTTATGCTAAATGCTGAATCACTGCTGTGAGGATTTGACGGGACGCACTGAGAACCGAGGTCAAGTACAGGTGCACCTACCCGCCCACAACAGATTAAAGCAACAGTAGGTAGTATTTATACCTTCAAAATCATGGTGATATTTCACTGAGCTGTAATAGGGAGAATAGAGCCTCTGTCGTGGCCACTCTGGGCTCAGCACTGTAGAAACTGCACTATGTAACGGTTGGAGGAGGGTGGGAAATCACCTCCGTGCCTCCCTGTTTCCGGACAATGCTGTAAACGTGAATTACACACAGCAACTCTAAGTAAGACTTGGTATTTTTGCTCTTGGCCTTGCTTTAGCGTTGGCTTTAAATCACCTCGTATGTTTTTGTACAACAACTCTTCTGAAGTCAACCCTTCAAGCCTCAGATCTTCTAGAAAAGCTTTATGCTAAATGCTGAAACACTGCTGTGAGGATTTGATGGGACGCACTGAGAACAGAGGTCAAGTACAGGTGTCGGATGATTGGTTTGCCAATAAGAAAAAGCCATTTTACTCATCCCAAAGGTAGTGGAAGATGATCCATTGCCTCAGAGAATGTGTTGCTACAATGCTACAGGGCTTTATACCCCTCTAGCCAACACTTGGCACTGAGCGTGTGAGTTGAGCTGCATGTGTAGCTCTTTCTATGAAGGTTATACAAGCTTTGAGGGTGCTATTGAACATGTGTCAGCAATAGGTTCGCATTTAAGCAGACGTGACATATGATTACACGGCTAATAACATAGGCACCTTGAGCTCGTCGCCTAACGAACCTCCACTGCAAGTCCCAGACAAACAGAGAACTCTGCACTATCAGCTCTGGTGTTCAGATGTGTCTAACAGCATTGTCCCCGCAGGCTCCAGGTCTCAGATACTCTGCACAGATCCGCGTTTGGATGAAAAGCCTCCTTTTCATTGCCAGCTCTCTTTCTCATTAAAAGAGACAAGAGAATTTTTATCCTCACTAAAAGCTTTTAGACCGTTTCTTTTCTCACTGCTGTTTCCATGAAATTCATTTCTGTGAAGGCAATTCGTGTTGCTAAGTGGAAACGGAGCCCACGTCCAATTTTCTGTCCTCTTCCTCCTCCTCCTATCCTTCGCTCCTCCATTCTCTGATGCCAATTCAATTAAGACTTAATTGGGTCTCCAAAACAACGAGCGAGCGAGAGAGAGAGAGAGATCATGGGAGCAAATCCAACAATCAAAATTCAAAGTCAAAAAAACTTCCAAAAATAATAATAATTAAAAAAAAAACAGGGCAAGATAATGTGTTTATACACACACATACAAAAGAGAGAGAGAGAGAAAGAGAGAGAAAGAGAGAGACAGAGAGAGAAACAGAGTGAGAGAGACAGAGAGAGAGAGAGAGAGTGAGCGAGAGAGACACACACAGAGAGAGAGAGCGAGAGAGAGACAGAGTGACAGAGCGAGAGAGACACAGATAGAGAGACAGAGAGAGAGAGAGCAAGAGAG
Organism: Hoplias malabaricus; assembly: GCF_029633855.1. Taxonomy (NCBI): domain Eukaryota; kingdom Metazoa; phylum Chordata; class Actinopteri; order Characiformes; family Erythrinidae; genus Hoplias; species Hoplias malabaricus. The sequence continues at coordinate 68,793,257 of NC_089803.1, forward strand.
AGACAGAGAGAGACACACACAGAGTGAGAGAGAGAGCGAGAGAGAGAGAGAGACAGAGAGAGAGAGCGAGAGAGACAGAGAGACACAGAGAGAGAGAGAGAGAGAGAGACACAGAGAGAGAGAGAGAGAGAGAGAGAGACACACAGAGAGAGAGAGAGAGAGAGACACACAGAGAGAGAGAGAGACAGACAGAGAGAGCGAGAGAGAAAGCAAGAGAGAGACAGAGAGCGAGAGAGAGAGAGACCCAGAGAGATACAGAGTGAGAGACAGTGTGAGAGATAGACAGTGTGATGTTGTACACCAGACTTGGCTGAAGCACTCACAGGTGAAGAAGTGCAGTCTGACAGAGACTAAAGAACTCCATTGTGGGAAGGAAGAGTAGTTCTCTTCACCAGCTCTTGGCACCAGTTTCCGAGACTCAGTAAGGGTCCGGGGGAAAGTTTAGGAATCAAAGAACTATACGTTGAACTATAGATATTATTTATTAATCACTTTACAACAGTTCGTTACAACCAAGTAATCTGATTGGACAAGAGACATTCCCCGAGTATAACATCGCAGCCACAGCCCAGAGCTATGTGTATAGATGTATTATTTTATTTATAAAGTGGGCCCACAACTGTTTAGTGTGTGTGTGTGTGTGTGTGTGTGTGTGTGTGTGTGTCAGTAAAAGGCTTTATGAGCTTTGTTTCTTGGATGTTGGCGTATGCACTTGGGCCTGTCCCACGTGGCAGCGACTGATCTAGGATTAGAGGTGAGGCTGTGTCCACGGAGCAGGCCAGACAAATGTGGAAATGAAGTCTAGTGCGCATAACACAGGCAAATCAAACACATACACACACGTACACACACTTCCTAGCGCACCCCCACCCAATATAATCAAGCCAGTCAGTGACTTAGTGAAATTGCATTAGCCACACTTCCCTGGGTTTGATTAGAAATGGTTTGATCTGTGATGTATTCTGCCCAGCTACCATCCAGAGGAGAGAAAGGGAGACAAGGACGTGCGACAGCTTCAATAACACCAGCCGTCCCTCCGGACTCCACTGCATGCTTGCGTACGCCGGACCAGAAGAATGGCTTTATCTGTCTTCGCGTCAGTGGGCATGTGTGTTTCCAGCACGCGGCGTACTGCGGCGCAGGCGTGTTCCGAACGCTCAACAGATAACGGCACACGCTGTTATTCTTTATTTTAATCTGGTGTCAGTGTTATAGACAGTGGCCGTGTTACTCAAAAGGTCGGCTAGTTCTGGTTCTCCTTCGTATGGCCCGTCTTACTGCAGCCGGACTCTACGCTGGAGCTGTGTACACATTATAAACCCCTAGTTGTGCATTAGGGCGCACCAATATACACCAGTCAGTCAAAACGTTAAAGTGACCGCTCTGTATCTACCTTCATTGCCCATTTTTCTCAGTTCCACTTGCCATACAGGCACACACTGTTGTTCTACCATTACAGACTGCGGTCCACCATACTTAGTTAACCCCTTCCAGCTTGCTTTTTGAAGATCAGGACCCTACAAGGCCCCCACAGGGCTGGTGGACCATTCTCAGCGCCGTTGCGGTGGTGTTTTAGCGCGTGCTAAGCATGGTACCAGTGGATTAGACACAGCAGTGCTGGTGGACTGAAGATAGATTTACGACTAGAGGATGGCCGACACACACTGGGCAGCCACAAGTTGGACCAACGAGGTTGAAGGAGTGTCTCACGGAGTGGACAGAGCATGAACACGGTGTTTAAAAACTCCAGCAGCTACTGCTGTGTCTGATCCACTCTACACCAGCACAACACACACTAACACACCACCACCACGTCACTGTCACTGCAGCGCTGAGAGTGATCCACCACCACATCACACCTGCTCTGTGGGGGACCAGCGGAGGCACTGACCATTGAAGAACAGGTGAAAACAAAGTCTGCAGAACAACAGATTGATAACATATGGTCAGTGGAGCATTATATAGATTATAGATTGCATTCTTTTAATCATGCACATGTCTTTAATTATCACAATGATATAATTATGTTCTACTGCCCACCTCTACAGTGCAGGCACACACACACACACACACACACACACACACAGCCTTTCTGCAGAGCTGCAGCAGCTCTTTGCCAATCTCCCCAGTGTGATGATCAACAGAGCTGGCACATGGAGGGAAACAGGCAATTTACTGCATTCAGGCAACACACGCCACAGCCCACAGCCAGCTGCCAAGACTTACCAGCCCAGCGTAAAGGTCGACAGGTGTGTGTGTGGGTGTGTATGCGTGTGTGTGTGTGCGTATAGCCATTGAATTCTTTCGGGCAGAAACCCCCTGCTCTAATAAGATCAGGCCAATTCAATAATTCATGAACTCCCAGCCGTCTGGTTATAATTCCACTGCCATGTCTTCATGTCTGATTGGCTTCTAATGAGCTACCTCTATTATTAAAATTAATTTGAAGGGACAATATTCCAGGCCCAGCCAGCAGACAGCTGAGGCCAACAGGGGTACAGGTTGACAATGCTGGAGAGTGATAAATAAATAAACACAAATTAATATGCAAATGTGGAAATTGAGGCGGATAAATTATTGAACACGTTAGCGCTGGGCTAAATCCCTGTGTTTCACATATGACAGAAAATCAGAGGCAAAAATAAACGCCACGCCTGCGTGAAGTGGAAGACATCAGAGTGTGGACAAACAGGACGTCAGGTTTGAGACTAGGTGTTACAGTCAGTGCACATTTAAAAGAAGAACACAAATAAATAAAGAGTCAACAACACTGACTCTGACTCCTGGGACAGTTCTGAAGTCTACTGAAATTAAAGAGGCGCTAAAACCAGGCTGGAAGACAATATAGGCCTCATATGTGATTATAAAATTATTTAAAAAACACCTGGAAATGTGTTAGGGCGGCACGGTGGCGCAGCAGGTTAGTGTCGCAGTCACACAGTTCCAGGGGCCTGGAGGTTGTGGGTTCGATTCCCGCTCCAGGTGACTGTCTGTGAGGAGTTGGTGTGTTCTCCCAGTGTTCACACTTACATCAGGATCATATATATAAGCTGCTTTTACAGTTCCGCAGAGAAGCTAAAGGCTAACGCTGCTCACAAACACTAGAAGTCAATAGTCACCCAGGCTTTTTTTCTGTAAATATCCCACAAAACATCCCTCAACCGTGTTGTGATTAATACAGGCTCCACCTCAGAACCAGACTCCTCTGCAGAACCCATTCCTCCTCAGAACCCATTCCACCTCAGATCCAGACTCCTCTGCAGAACCATTCTACCGCAGAACCAGACTTCCCCTCAGAACCAGACTCCTCTGCAGAACCCATTCTACCTCAGAACCAGACTCCTCCTCAGAATCAGCCTCCTTTGCAGAACCATTCTACTTCAGAACCAGACTCCTCTGCAGAACCCATTCCACCTCAGAACCAGACTCCTCCTCAGAACCCATTCCACCTCAGAGCCCATTCCACCTCAGAACCAGACTCCTTTACAGAATGAGACTCCTCCTCAGAAGTGGACTGCTTAGCAGAACCAGCCTCCTCCACATGCACGTGCACATACTGGACTGTAATGTAGATCCATGACTAGCTCTGCTGGTTACATTTCTAAATGTAATATTAACAATTATTTTACAACACGAAACAACTCTAATCTGCCTGTCTTCAGCATTAAAAGTAGTGTTCAGCATTAATATACCTGCACGGCCCGAGTGCACACAAAGGACATTCAGCAGTTTTCTGAAGTGGCTGCCTGCTTCACTCAGCTACACAGTGAAGATCCGATCATTTTTAGACCTCAGAGCATATCATACTGCGTCTTAAACCAGAGCCAAAGTCCTGCATGTCCTTATTAAAGACCTGGATGCAGGTATCCTTATTAAAGAACGATGTTTGGGAGACGTTTAGAGGGACAAATATTAAGGACACTATTGATTATAATATCTATCAACATTAGCCTGATCTTGGCTGGTTGATTACAGGTGGGTTACTTGGAAAAGGCTTATATTTTGTCAAGTCTAAGCAGCAGCTCTATGAAAGTGTCAAACAAATAAATACAGTGGAATCTGAGTTCCTAACTTGTGTTTATTGAGAGTCAGAAAACATGTTATTTCTTACTAATTGAAGGTTTAAAAGACTGTTGCCCCCCCAACGGTGTTGGGAAACTCTAATAGGCGTCTTGCCTGTGACGTAGATGGTGGACAACAACTCTAGAAGCTGCACTTAATTTAATGCAAAATGACGAAAAGGTGTGTTGTTTTTGGCTGCAATCATTCAATGTACAGTGGGACATCTGTGAACAAATGGCCCAAAGATCCCAAAATATTCAGAAAATGGACTAAATTTGTCCACTTTAAATGGCACTTTGGAAAGGACCATCCGCTCACTCCGTTATCTGTAGCTCATTTCACTGGCGCTTTTCCAACAATATGGGCATGTAAGGACACCAACGAAAGGTGTTCAAGAGCCTCTGTAACATGGAGGTAAACAGGGTAAGGACACTCACTTCGCCTGTTTTAGTTGGTGTTAGTTAACGTTAGCTTGACTCGCTAAACTCGGTGCTCAGATTATACTTGGCTACGTAGCTGCATTACGGAGGTTTATAGTGTCGGATGAATTCGAGTTCGACTTCGATCACATTTACAAGAATAACGGTACCTCTACATTTGAGTTTAGCTTATTGCTAGGCTATTGTCATGAATAATGTTGGTTATTTAGCTAGATACTGTCATAACAGTCAGTCATAATGGTGTTTTACCGCGGCGTTGTTCAGCTGTTGTCCACCAGTGACGTTACGGTTGCGTTCAAGAATTTCCGTAGCGAGCTCGGGTTTTTCCGTCAATTTAATAAAATTGTCAGTTTTAAAGCAAATTAAGCTGCTATTTTCATTTTAATTCATACTTATATCTGTCAGTAACTACAATAATGTGGAATATTCATGGAGGTCCATTAAGTGGTGCTTAGCCTTTAATGCGTCATCATTTAAAGTCAGCATCACTGACTTGAGGGACCTCAGTCCAGCTTTTCTATAAAACAATGGATATTTCCAGATCTGGTACCAATTTGTAATAAACAAATGAGAATAAATAAGAGCCTGTTCTAAACAAGTGGGTCTTAAAAGCATAAGAGCATCAATGTAATGGCCATTAGAGCTACATTCACACAGCAGGTAAAAGTGGCCCAAATCTGATTTTCGTTTATTTATTTTTTTATCACCTGCTGTTCATATAATGTGTCCTATATCTGAGGAGTCTGAACAGATCATGCTCCTAAACATGCTCCTTTTATTTCCTCATCTCCTAAACACCTCAAATTAAACCGAAAACGCTTTGTACCCGAGTCCGCGGACCGTTATCAACAGCAGAAGTGGCGTAAAAGTCGCGTGAATTCGATTCTCATTAGAAAGTGGCCCAAATCAGATTCAGTGTGATACAAACGTCACATCTGCGTCACATACAAAGGACCAGATCGTGGTTGGGAGGACATTATAGCAACTGGACCTCACTGAATTTTAACTGACTGCCCCTGATCTAGAACACAAACAGGCATCAAACAAAGAGGCAGATTTATTCAGAATCGTTTCTGAATATTTTGAAACATCACGCACTCCGCTTCCTACTTGGAGTCGCTCACGATCCCGCCTTTTGATCACAGCTGAAAACAAGCAATCAGCAGTAAGAGAGAGAAAAGAGTGCACAGCATCTTTGGCCAAATGACCCACATCTCCAACACTGTGCACTAAGCCCCTCACCACCACCAAGGTCAAAAAGATGGAGTGGTCCACAAGCTGGAGTCGAGTTGTTGATTAGCCCCCACTCCCTCCCCTTCCAAAAACACTCAGCCTTGTGTAGTCTCTCTTTCACTGCCATGATTACTGCACATCACCACGCCCTCATTTGACTCTGTTTCACAAAGGAAAATAGAGGCAACCCCCTTCCACTCCCAATCAAACACGTATTCCAGTTAATCTCTCTCTCTCTCATCAGTGAGAGTAGGCCACAGCAGCTAAACTGCCTCTGAAGGACCCTCTGATTTGACTCGTGTGTGTGTATTTAAAGGTGGTCTATCTGTCTCACCCTCCCAACCAGGATCCTCCTCCTCCTCTCCTCCTTCACCTTCCTTCCTCCATCCCTCCCCAACTCCTCCAATCACCCGCTGCAGATTAAAGGTAAATATGTCTGCCTCAGCCGCAGTGATGACAGCCCCGCCGCTGATTAAAATTAGCACAGGTTGAGAAACACACACACACACACACACACACACACACACACACACAAATCCATTTTTGCCCGTCTATGATTAGGTGTCTGCCCTCTGTCAAATAACAGCAAAACCAATCCACCTTTTATTCACACAGAAAACAAACACTGAACCAACTTTCTTGACTCTCAATAAACGCAGAAACAAACAGCTCCCTCTGAATCCGACAGCTTTCCTTTTCTTCAGTTTAGAAGCGCGGGGGAAACACTGACTCCGGGTCCAGCCCTAGATTCAGTCTAAGATGTTTGGGTCAGATACGCAGCATTCATTTCGAGTCCAAACCAGACCTGGGGCAGTGGGAAGACAAACCAAACCACATCAAGATTCAGGTCATGAAGAGAATGGTGACTGTAAAAGAGATGCAGGGCTACACCTGGGTACGACACAACTGTAACCGAGTGCTGGGCCGTATACCGGTTCACATATGTGACAAATAGACAGAGGAAGTTCTGAACCAGAAGTTGTACCAGACATCAAAGTAGAAGATGACGACCCAGAAGAACTTTTGCCGAATAAAGGAGCCGTGTCTGTTGTCTGGAAGTACGTCAGGTCGGACATGGACCAAACAAACACTGTCGAGCTAAAGCATCAACAGTACCATTGCTGGGAGTTGCACACTGTTGCTATTCATTCATTCATTCATTATCTGTAACCCTTATCCAGTTCAGGGTCGCGGTGGGTCAAGAGCCTACCTGGAATCATTGGGCGCAAGGCGGGAATACACGCTGGAGGGGGCGCCAGTCCTTCACAGGGCAACACAGACACACAAACACATTCACTCACACACTCACACCTACAGACACTTTTGAGTCGCCAATCCACCTACCAACGTGTGTTTTTGAACCGTGGGAGGAAACCCACGCAAACACAGGGAGAACACACCACACTCCTCACAGACAGTCACCCGGAGCGGGAATCAAACCCACAACCTCCAGGCCCCTGGAGCCGTGTGACTGCGACACCTACCTGCTGCACCACTGTGCCACCTGTTGCTATTCATGATTATTGTTATTATTTATTTTTTTGGAATACTGTTATTTAATGAAGATATTTGAGACTTCTTCAGTGAAATAAAACCACTGACAAGCCCTGGCTACTTTATATCTAAATACCTCATACAGTGACCCCTCGTTTTTCGTGGGGGATGCGTTCCAAGACCACCTGTGAAAAACGAATTTCCGCGAAGTAGAGAAAAGATATTTTTTAATGTATTTAACGAGTATTTGGACTTTTAAACCCCTCCCTGTTGCTGTTAACAACCCACCCTTTGCAGCAAACAGTCGTTCTCTAATGTTTTTCAGCTGGAACTACATGTGATATCCTACCAGTTTCTTTAATAGAGTCATTCCTAAGCTGTGATTTAGCGTCAGTAAATTTCAATCGGATGTGGACGTGAACACCACATGTACTGTACGTAAGAAACACTTGTAAATGATATATTGTGTCACCTACAGGCCCAGTCTAATACATGTAAATAATAACAAAGAAATACTTTTAATTTACACACCGTAAGAAAATGATATTTTTAGGCGATATAGCGGCCATAAGCCCCCTTGAAAAAACCCGCGAATCCGCGAAAGATGAACCGCGAAGTAGCGAGGGATTACTGTATTTGTTTAAATATGTTGTAAATTAATGAAGGTAAAGTTTTCTAAAAATAACTACTGAGAGATTGATAACATTAACAGACTGTAGCTGATTTACGTAAGTTGTGAAAATTAGCCTACAGTTTTGAAGTTGTCGGAATACAGGGGGTCCTCGACTTACGACGTTCATCCGTTCTTAGATCGCGTCGTAAACCGATTTTTGGTGTAAGTCGGAACGTACGTACATATTGTACGTAAATAACATACTGTAAGCACTTATCCTAACACCTATCCTCCTCGGTCCCGAGCCGCGTAACCGTGTATTCTTCCGCCGCGCCGCGTACACCAAACATGACGTTCACGTTACGATGTTTACGCAATACCGCTTAAGTCGAAACAAGGCTTTATACAGTAAATGGGAGATAACCGTCGTAACCACGAAACATCGTAACTCGGGACTGACGTAACCCAAGGACCTCCTGTAATGTGTTACATAAATGTTCTACATTTTCCCTGCAACTGTAATGTCTTATGACACCTTCACTAATTTAGTGCCACCCTCTGAAAGCGGATTGTGACTGTGGGGCCGTGCAAATCTGTGTTACATTTAATACTAATGTGGAAATGTTTTTTATTTTTGACTGTGGAGTAGGGTACTTTTAACCACTCTACTGCAGAAACTGCGGTTAACACGTCATGCACGGAAAAAATAAACGTTAAATACAGTGAAACTGATATAATATTGAAAAATGTCATACCGCCCAGCGCTACCGTAACCACTTTATTTGGATACTCTGTGGAGTGTCAGCAAACATCTACAGACTGTCAGCAAGCTGTCAGTCGACATGAACCAGCTCATCAACCGATTCCCAGCAACATGTGAATAGATATTTATCTCTCTTTCAGCAAACGTGTCATAAACACAAAAGACTACAAAAGAAATTTGAATATGACTGTCAACAAATATCTACCGCGTCCGTACAGACCGCGGGGCGTCTATCAGCAACTGCTCAATTCTTATTTTCAATTTTTTTTTTATATTCAGGTACAATATGTTGTAAATTCAACCGATATCACTCAGCATTCATCTAAATATCAACTAACTGTCAACAAACATGTTAATAAATCAGTCTCTGTTCATATGTGGTACATAAAGTCACACCTAATCAGTTCTTGCATATCACCTGACTCCATTCTGAAAATCTACATGCATCAACTGGACACGGCAAACTATCATAGCACTAGAGGGCCATTAATATGGATACACCTTAATAAAATGGGAATGGTTGGTGATATTAACTTCCTGTTTGTGGTAGTATATGGGAGGGGGGGAACTTTTCAAAATGGGTGGTGAGTATGGCGGCCATTTTGAAGTCAGCCATTTTGGATCCAACTTTTGTTTTTTCAATGGGAAGAGGGTCATGTGAAACATCAAATTTATTGGGAAAACACACGTTGGTAGGTGGATTGGAGACTCAAAAGTGTCTGTAGGTGTGAGTGTGTGAGTGAATGTGTGAGTGTGTGTTGCCCTGTGAAGGACTGGCGCCCCCTCCAGGGTGTATTCCCACCTTGCGCCCAATGATTCCAGGTAGGCTCTGGACCCACCGCGACCCTGAACTGGATAAGGGTTACAGAAAATGAATGAATGAAAGTGACTTGACTTAACTACGCGTTAAAACCTCAGTCACACAAGGGGGAGGAACCCACACAAGCGGCATCTGAACACACTTCAGTACGGGTGATAACACTCTCTCACACCAAGGCCTTAACATAAATAAAGCTATACATTTGGTCAGAGATATTTAACAATATCTATTTCTTGTCTGGGTAGTGAATCACACTGTGTGCAGGGGGTCCCACTGACCCTTTGCCAAATCCTGAGACCTGCCAAGTCCTGCCACTCTCAGTTACTGTGCTACGTCTGTCACAAATATAGAGTTCAGCCCAGAAGAGTGAACGCTAACACTGGAGCTAGACAGTGTAATATGAGAGGATCCCCACTGTCTCGTGTAAGAGGAATGCTGGAGAACTTTACCTAAGCAGGAACAATGATGGCATGCGTGGGAATGAATTAACATTCATGTATACACCAGTGCTCGTGTCATTTAAATCACTAATCAGCACGAGTGACCAACACCACACACCCGACCGGAGACGAACCAGCCCTCGTTAAAAAGACATCAACGCACAAGTAAAATTACAACACAGCTTCCTGTTTCCAGTGTACACTAACAGTGCAGAGGACAATACTGTCTCTCGCTCCGTGTTTACAGCATCCATCAGTGACCGTGCGGCTCGGTTCCTGCGCACAGCAGCGCCCTTATGTTATTACCTCCTCAGTCCATTTCAGCCAATCATGCTGCAACCTCATTTCAGCACTGGGCTAATTCAATCAGCTCTCTGGGATGAGATCTTCCCCTGGATTTGGCCTGCGACAGTCAGCCGTGATATGAAAAAACCACACAATCAAAGCCCTAATGTTGTTTCAACGATAATCATCCGCTGCAATAAAATTACCGCCCAACAAATGGAACGCGAAGCATCCGACGAGGCCATTCGCCAGCTGCTGGTGACCGGGCCACTGGCCTGAGCTTTCTGGACCTTGCTGTGTGTCGGGGTGGGTGTGCCAATGGGGGTCATACTTATTTTGTACTTCGACGTTCAAAAGTTTTGCTCATGAAATTAACAGAATCTCTTACTTTAAACGGCGAGAGAGAGAGAGAGAGAGAGAGAGAGAGACAGCAAGAGAGAGAAAGAGAGAGAGAGACAGCAAGAGAGAGAGAGAGAGAGAGAGAGAGACAGCAAGAGAGAGAAAGAGAGAGAGAGAGCGAGAGCAAGAGAGAGAAAGAGAGAGACAGGGAGAGAGAGAGAGAGAGACAGGGAGAGAGAGAGAGAGAGAGAAAGAGAGAGACAGGGAGAGAGAGAGAGACAGCAAGAGAGAGAAAGAGAGAGACAGAGAAAGAGACACAAAGAAAGAGACAGAGAAAGACAGCAAGAGAGAGAGACAGAGAAAGAGATAGGGAGAAAGAGAGAGACAGCGAGATAGACAGAGACATATAGACAGAGAGAGACAGAAAGATAGACAGAAAGACAGATCGAGAAAGAGAGACAGAGACAGAGAAAGAGAGAGATAGAGAGACAGAGACAGAAAGACAGATCGAGAAAGAGACAGAGACAGAGAAAGAGAGAGATAGAGAGACAGAGACAGAAAGACAGAGACCGAGAGAAAGAGAGAGAGAGAGGATATGGGTAATAGAGAGAGAGAGAAAGATGAGTAATAGAGAGAGAGACAGACAGAGAAAGAGAGAGAGAGAGAGAGAGAGAGAGAGAGAGAGACAGAGAAAGAGAGAGATAGAGACAGAGACAGAGAGAAAGAGAGAGAGAGAGAGGATATGGGTAATAAAGAGAGAGAAAGATGAGTAATAGAGAGAGAGAGAGAGAGAGAGAGAGAGAGAGAGACAGAGAAAGAGAGAGATAGAGACAGAGAGAAAGAGAGAGAGAGAGAGGATATGGGTAATAAAGAGAGAGAAAGATGAGTAATAGAGAGAGAGAGAGAGAGAGAGAATAAATTCTACAGAAAGTTTTCAGTTATTGGCATCAGCTCTCAGCTTCAATATCAGTGCAATATCAGATTTCGGACAGTGTCAGTGAGCACTAGAGGGCGCATGTGCAGAACTGTGAATACGCCATTATCACTTCTTTAAAAGCCCTCCTCCTACTGGTGGAGGAAGAGTGAACAGAAGTTGAGTAAAAAGAAGCTCTGTGTGAGGTCAGGGCAGGTTCCACCGCTGGAAAAGCCTTTGTAACACTTTAGACTCGTTCTGACTGCTGTAATGAAAGGCTTATGTAGGTGTTCTGAAGGAACATATCTTGAGTAAAACATCTTGTGTAACTTTACAGTAAAGAGACTTCAGCCGTTTCTTGGTCTGATCTCATCTGAAAACACAGCACGAGGAGAACAGGAATAAAACCACTGCAGTCTGCTGGTGAAATTAAATTCAGTTCTCACTTCTCTCTCTGAGTCTGTCTCAGTCCCCATCCATCTGTGTCTACGACGAACACGTTATTATTCCGATGTGGGGTTGCATCATGGCTGTATAATCATTAGCTAAATCCACAGTCCATCTGAGGATTCATTAGAGATGTGTGTGACCACAACGTGACTCCATACTTAGCATGTCGTCTCGTCTTGTTTTGTATGAAAGAATATTAGGGCCATGGCATTGGAGGAAAAACATAAATAAATAAAATCACAGTTATTCCGACTTTGTTCTCAGAATATTGTTATTAGTATTTTATTTTCAATGCCACCTTCATGGTTTTTGGCCTCACTTCCACTGAGACACACCCATTTCTCTGAAAAACACACTTTTTTTTTTAAACTTAGATGTAACAATTGTCCAATTGTCAATTAGGAACGATGGTGTGTGGTGTGTTCTCCCTGTGTCTGTGTGGGTTTCCTCCGGGTGACTGTCTGTGAGGAGCGTGGTGTGTTCTCCCTGTGTCTGCGTGGGTTTCCTCCGGGTGACTGTCTGTGAGGAGTGTGGTGTGTTCTCCCTGTGTCTGCGTGGGTTTCCTCCGGGTGACTGTCTGTGAGGAGTGTGGTGTGTTCTCCCTGTGTCTGCGTGGGTTTCCTCCAGGTGACTGTCTGTGAGGAGTGTGGTGTGTTCTCCCTGTGTCTGCGTGGGTTTCCTCCAGGTGACTGTCTGTGAGGAGTGTGGTGTGTTCTCCCTGTGTCTGCGTGGGTTTCCTCCAGGTGACTGTCTGTGAGGAGTGTGGTGTGTTCTCCCTGTGTCTGCGTGGGTTTCCTCCAGGTGACTGTCTGTGAGGAGTGTGGTGTGTTCTCCCTGTGTCTGCGTGGGTTTCCTCCAGGTGACTGTCTGTGAGGAGTGTGGTGTGTTCTCCCTGTGTCTGCGTGGGTTTCCTCCAGGTGACTGTCTGTGAGGAGTGTGGTGTGTTCTCCCTGTGTCTGCGTGGGTTTCCTCCAGGTGACTGTCTGTGAGGAGTGTGGTGTGTTCTCCCTGTGTCTGCGTGGGTTTCCTCCAGGTGACTGTCTGTGAGGAGTGTGGTGTGTTCTCCCTGTGTCTGCGTGGGTTTCCTCCAGGTGACTGTCTGTGAGGAGTGTGGTGTGTTCTCCCTGTGTCTGCGTGGGTTTCCTCCAGGTGACTGTCTGTGAGGAGTGTGGTGTGTTCTCTCTGTGTCTGCGTGGGTTTCCTCCGGGTGACTGTCTGTGAGGAGTGTGGTGTGTTCTCTCTGTGTCTGTGTGGGTTTTCTCCGGGTGACTGTCTGTGAGGAGTGTGGTGTGTTCTCCCTGTGTCTGCGTGGGTTTCGTCCGAGTGACTGTCTGTGAGGAATGTGGTGTGTTCTCTCTGTGTCTGTGTGGATTTCCTCTGGTTGACTGTCTGTGAGGAGTGTGGTGTGTTCTCTCTGTGTCTGTGTGGGTTTCCTCCGGGTGACTGTCTGTGAGGAGCGTGGTGTGTTCTCTGTGTCTGCGTGGGTTTCCTCCGGGTGACTGTCTGTGAGGAGTGTGGTTTCCACTCATCGCTTTTCGATATTTTAAGTTTCCATTCCGTGTGAAGGATCGGGTTACGGTCCGACGGCCTGCAAGTCAAGGCCTACTGAGCTAGAAACAAGCAGCCATCGTGTTGTCAAACCTCTTCTTTGTTTAGGTGGATTGTGTTGTAGACTCTGTGCCGTATTAATGCTCGTAACGCTCACTCTACTGGGCTGAGTCTTGTGGGTGTTTGAGAGTTGTGTCTGCTTTCCTGTGAAGGGACTTTTAAGAAACGCTGCTGGAGAAAAGCGAGGTGTTTTAATGCATGTCTAACACACTGAAAATATCTCGATATTTACGTCTGAGTCTCTGGCGCCGCTGTGATCTGCTGAATATAGACCTGCTGAATATTACAGTGACGTGCTGCTACTTTAACACTGTCTGTAATTTTCTCTCTTCATGTCCGTCCTCCGTTTGTGTGTTTTGTGCGAGCGCCGACACAATTATCCCAGTCAATCAGTCGGTATTGTATCCTGAGAAATCTCCATGTGTGGCTCCTCCACACCTCCTTCCTGAGGCAAAACTTGTGACCTTTCTCCCTTTATTACTCGTCGTGCTTGGTATTGGCCGCCAAAGGCTTCATGATTGTGTGTCATTTACTCCAACAATTACTGTCTAACAATGCTTTCTGTCCTCCTCTCTCCTCCGTCCCTCCTTCTCTCCGAAGCCTTGATTGCACACTGTCTCTAGCCTTCATCAACAGATAGAGACGGCTGAGAAACGTCAATGTTGGCCATCTCCAGCTGAATGTGGAGGATGTGGATCAATCAAGTCCCAAACAAAAGGTCGTGAGAGAGAGAGAGAGAGAGGAAGGGGATGAGGGGGGGTGAGAGGAAGATTAAGAGAAAAACGAAAGAAAAAGATAAATTGGACAGGACAATAGGCAAAGGAGGCAAATTGGAGAAGAAAGAAAGAAAAAGACAGAGTAAGCATGTGTTTGAAAAAGACAGAACTTGAGAAAACAGAAAAAGAGAGAAGTGAGAAAGAAAAATAGAGGATGAAAGACAGGGAGAGAGGGAGGAGGAATTACAGAAAAGACAAATAGGAGAGAAATAAAGAAAGACAGAACAATATCAGTAAAGAAATCATGAAAAACATAAACAGAAGAGTGAATAAGACAGAGAGAGAGAGAGAGATACACGAGAGACAGACACACGAGAGAGAGAGAGACAGACAGACAATGGGGAGAAATAGAAAAGAGAAAGAAAGCGAGGGAGAGTGAGTGCAGAGGGAGTGAAGGACCATTCAGAAGGAAGAGTGCCTGAAGAGAACAATGATTGTGTATTTTAACACCACACAGGGGTTTCATTCTCATACAATTATTGACTTTTTCCACAGACAAGGTTCAATTTAATTTCAGGTACCAATTATTTATGTAATCATAAGAGTGAGGTTAGTGCAAGTCAAGTATTGATTGGTGCTACAAGCGATAGCATTGTTCCCCTGTAACACAGAGCGAGGTAATGAAGGGACACTCTGGAGCTGCTGGCAACTGTCTGTGCTTGTTTTCATCACGGTCTGTTACTGTGTGTGTTTCTGAAGGGCTCATCTCAGGGAGACACCTTTGTGTTTCTTGCATTTCTGAAGTGTGATCAGTGAAGTGGCTGTGAGAAGGTTTCCACAGTGAGTGAGTGACTGGGTGAGTGTATGAAACTGTTCACAGGTGAGTGGGTGAGTGGGTGTAATCATCCACAGGTGTGAATGTTATGAGTGACTGGGTGAGTGTATGAAACTGTTCACAGGTGAGTGGGCGAGTGTGTGTAATCATCTACAGGTGTGAATGCTATGAGTGAGTGGGTGAGTGTATGAAACTGTCCACAGGTGAGTGGGCGAGTGTGTGTAATCATCCACAGGTGTGAATGTTATGAGTGAGTGGGTGAGTGTGTGTAATCATCCACAGGTGTGAGTGACTGGGTGAGTGTATAAAACTGTCCACAGGTGAGTGGGTAAGTTGGAGTGTGTGACTGGGTGAGTGTGTGTGATGTCCCCAATGATTCAGAGCCTGGACCCTCCACAACCTTGATCAGGATGAAGCTCTTATAGATAACAGATGAACGAATGAACGAACAAACGAATGAATGAAAAAAAATAAATAAATCACTCCGGTCATTCCACATTTCTCCTGAAACCAAAGGCACTGAACAGGTAGATTATCCTCTTTTTTCTAAAACAGATAAATTCTCTATACTTCCTACAAACCTGAAACATTTCTAAAAGTATTTGATGGCTTACAGCCCCAATAACATCAGTGGCCACGTTTACATGGAGCCTGATAAACCATTAATAATGCGACTAATAGCACATTACGGGACTTTACAGTTATACGGGACTTCTGCTCACACTCAGATGTCTGTGAATTCTCCTCTCTTCTGCTCAGAAGGGGTTTTGAGGTTAAATTAAGCTTTATAACTCCTTCATTTCTTTATTTCTCTGTCTCTTTCTCTCTCGAAGGGCCTGGACGCCCTGAGTGTGCCTGTGTGAATTAGGTATGATGTCCTACTCCGGTAACGTGTATACTAAGTGGTACTCTGCGCATCACCTGTGGTTTAAATCAGACCGGTGTGTGGAGTGTACATGTAAACACCTTAATCTGAATCCGATTGGAGGAAATCTTCTTCAGCGGCTGCATGTAAACATAGCCACTGAGGTTACGTACCAGTAGAGCTGGGCGATGTGAGCGCAAATCAATATCACGATTAATTGTACATTTTTCCACGATTACGATTAATGAACGTTTACGTTGTTGTTTTTGTTGTTGTATTTATGACCCTCACAGTTCAGTGACGAGGCTTGTGCTGTAAATTTCACTGAAACTAGCGTCGTCTTAAAGTCAAAGCAAAGCACGTCCAAACCACAGACGCTGTTTTTGTTTGGTACAAGCTCGAGTCGCTCGGTCGACCTCTGCCTTTAGGTTCTCCTCCATGTGGCAAATAGGGGGCAGAATCACGTGACTACAGCTTGGTAGCGTGATTTTAAAGAGACAGTACATGAACACACAGTGGGGACAGAATAATATTATGTTGATTAGAAGTTCTGAATGTCGATTTTCCATTAATTGCCCAGCCCTACGTACCAGTGCAGGACGATTAGCTCTGGATCACAAACATCACTCCAGCTCATTCCAGAGGTAGTGGATGGAGCTCAATCACTCCAGAAAATAGAGTTCCACTTTTCCACAGCCCACTGCTGGAGGATTTATTACCCTCTGGTGGACTCCTGGCACCGGACATTGTGACATTAAACTCACACAGAGCTGCTTCAGAGCATCCATTTTCAGTTTATGTTTTTCAGGAGGGATAACTCAAGCTGGGTGTGTACAAGTGAAGGCATGTCCTCTATTAGGTGATTTTAAAACAACATTTAAAGTAATTCATGCAGATGTTGTAGAGTGTGGCCCCTTTAGGAAGATTATAAAACGACTTCCAGTAGTTTTTCTCTCTGATTCACCCACAGTGTGAAGGAACAGCACTGTCTCCTCCCTCAACATCCACAGCTGAAGTGCCCTTGAGCAAGGCACCTAAACTCAACTGCTCCCTGGGGCTGGGATGGCTTCCTGCAGCTGTGTGTGTCTGTTTACTGTCTACAGATGAGTTAAATATGGTGGCACAATTTTGTTACATTTCAAGTGACATGTCTTTGTGTTCCTATTTGTCTGAATAAGAGAAAGAACGTGAAAAATCTTACTGAAAGACAAAGCACTAAAGTGAACCCAAATGTGAGGAATAACACTGACTCAATGAAACAAGAGAATACTGTCTCTAACATTGTAAAAGCCCCCTGTACAAGCCCCCCATCCCTCAGAGTTCTAGACCATTTGACTCTTACAGAACTTTTACAGACTCCAAAAAGCTTAGTTCCCACAGATTCCACGGTCGTGAGGAACCATCGCTCAGTTAAACGCAGACCCAAGGCTAGTCACCAGCTGTAAATTATCCTCATAAAGTCACATAATCTTCTTTTTACGAAACATTAAGTCTTTCACTCCAGAAGCCAGACCCTGATTTCTTAAGAGCACTTTAGCGTAACGTCTGCCATAAACTAATACTTTCAAAAGCTTTGCCTTCTACTGATATAATCATAACTCAGAAAGGCCTCAGAGAAATCAAACCGACACTCCAACAATTTGCTGTATTTATATTTTAACAAATTTTACGCCTTCTTCCGCAGAATTTAACCCCCCATCCTTAGGACAGTGTGCCCCGAGACCCTGAAGGCTGGGGATAGAGGTGCTTGCTAAAGCCTGGCTGCTGTCAGTGGCCCGAAGACGCCAGAGCTTTAACCAAGGGGGCGGAGCTCACAGACACATGACCTCCTCATTCTCTTCTACCTCAGATCCACAGAATTTAACCCCCCACCCTTAGGACAGTGTGCCCCGAGACCCTGAAGGCTGGGGATAGAAGTGCTTGCTAAAGCCTGGCTGCTGTCAGTGGCCCGAAGACACCAGAGCTTTGACCAAGGGGGCGGAGCTCACAGACAAACCCAGAGCTTCATGAACAGAGGTGAGGCTGGGGCCACATGACCTCCTCATTCTCTTCTACCCTGAGAACAACCCGGCGTGCACTCAATCAGAAACACCTGGAAAAGGTGCGCTAATGGGTATAATCATGTCAGCTATCGTAAATGTAAACTAGTTTGTAATTCTCTTTTATTTTTGAGTATTTCAAAGCTTTCCTTTGGATTTCTCTTTTTATCACTGTGTTTAAAGCTGAATGTATAAAAAAAAAGTCAGGTCTGGTTTTGTTTTAATTCTCAGTGTCTTTAAAGCTGCTTTATGACACCATCAAGTTGTAAAAAGCGCTTTAAAAAGCGATTTGAGCTCATTTGTCCAGGACTTTTATTGTGTAATATGAACTGGCTACAAAACAAAATGGAATAAATGAATGAAATATGCAGCAGCACATTACAATAAGAGCTCCTCCTCTTTTGTGTTCATATGAACAACACACCTGCTTCTGTTCTGGGGTCTGTTATAGAGAAAAAAGAGCCTCTGTCGTTGCTACTCCAGGCTCAGCACTGCAGAAACAGCACTATGTAACTTTTAGAGTGTGGGTGGGAAACCACAACGCTGCTCCCTTCCTCTCACCTTTGATTCGAGGACAGATCAGGTGAAGATATAAATAAGGCAGGACTATCAGAGATAAGCGATAGCTGGAACATTTTCACATAAATAAACAGTGTTATTGCTAAAATACTTAAGCGCAAATATTCCCATCAGCCACTCCC
This sequence comes from Hoplias malabaricus, assembly GCF_029633855.1. Classification (NCBI taxonomy): domain Eukaryota; kingdom Metazoa; phylum Chordata; class Actinopteri; order Characiformes; family Erythrinidae; genus Hoplias; species Hoplias malabaricus. Next base: position 68,811,873 of record NC_089803.1, read on the forward strand.
TGTGTGCTCTCTCTCTCTCTCGCACCCGCACCCTTCCACTAGTGAGACATTTTTCCATTTGCACCTCTCCTCCTCCATTGTGCAGCACAAATCAGACTGACAGACAACAGCACTTGCTCTCCTGCAGACCAGTCATTCAGCGCGTAGCACACAATCTCCCTCGCTCTCTAGGGAGCAGCGCCATTATGCATAAACAAGATTGCTAATACCAAGTCCCCACTCCTCTCTGTCTTCACTCTCCCTCTCCGAGGTTTGAAGAGCAAACTTAATTTGTAACCTGCGTGTGGAGAAAGGGGGGATTTTAGTGCCTTGTGATTGGCCTAATCCCCTGCAGAATGACGGCGTCGTCTGCTCTTGCTGTTACACAGGGGTCTGACACACACACAGGCTGTATTCTGTGGACCAGGGTGTATTCCACCACCGCAGAAAGATGAGCTGCCATCAGTGACCTCCACGGAGGATTTTCGCTGTAACAGTATAAAACTCCGCCATTGTAGATAACCACCAAAAACCTTATCGTCAAGTAATACATTGAAAATAAGCCCCTCCGAGGACAGGTGTGAGGAAAATTAAACTCCCATCGCCAGTGCAATATCAGAGATAAGTTTACTGCAAGTTAATACAGTGACACAATAAAATGTAGGCTAGTCTGTAGAAACTATTAGCACCTGATCACTCACACACACCTGTGGATGGAGGGAACACACTCCAAACAGTGAGAGACAGACAGTCACAGTCAGTGACTCCAGGAAGGTTTCAGAGGAACCCTTGAAGCTGTGTGGAATCAACACAGCGATGGCCTCTGTAACCTCTATGCAACTATGTCTGATCCGTTTGGTCGCTTTTCTGGAGAAGAGCAACACAGCAGGTCCTAAAGCAAGTCCTGATCCTGCCACTGGCCCTAATCAAGCTCCTCAGTCAGCAGCTGTTACACCAGCACAACCTGGAATTAGCCAGAAATGATCCGAATACGAGCTGGCACACAGAATGGGCCGTGAAATGCTTCGCCCATGGGATGGAACAAAACAACATTCGGGTTAATATGGCAAGTACTGGAGAAGCTAAGCTGTTGTCTGTGAAACCAACAGTAGGAATAGAGTTAAGTAACGTCACACCAGAGGGAGTTTGCTATAGTGAATGACATCACGGCTGGGATAGCGTTGTGCCTGCGATCGAAACACAGGCCGGATGTTATTTCCAGTAAAACACCCCCATAACATAACGATGCCTTAACATCTTTGACTTGTTTGCTTTTTCATTACGTAAATTTGGTACGTGGTTCAGTGTTTCATCACCGTAACCATAGTTTGTTTGAATGGCTACCCTCAGGGAAACATCTCAGCTCCATCAGGGCCAGAACGGAGAGGCGGACCGTTAATGCACTTGGACCGTTATGCTTTAAACGCAGACACACAGCCACTTTAATTATATATGTACGTACAGGGGTTGGACAATGAAACTGAAACACCTGTCATTGTAGTGTGGGAGGTTTCAGGGCTAAATTGGAGCAGCCTGGTGGCCAATCCTCATTGCACCAGTAAGACCATGTGCATCCAATGGTTCAAACATTGTGTCCTGAAGGCGGTGCCGTGTATCAGGACGACAACGCACCAATACACACAGCGAGACTGGTGAAAGACTGGTTTGATGAACATGAAAGTGAAGTTGAACATCTCCCATGGCCTGCACAGTCACCAGATCTAAATATTATTGAGCCACTTTGGGGTGTTTTGGAGGAGCGAGTCAGGAAACGTTTTCCTCCACCAGCATCACGTAGAGACCTGGCCACTATCCTGCAAGAAGAATGGCTTCAAATCCCTCTGACCACTGTGCAGGACTTGTGTATGTCATTCCCAAGACGAACTGACGCTGTATCGGCCGCAAAAGGAGGCCCTACACCATACTAATAAATTACTGTGGTATAAAACCAGGTGTTTCACTTTCATTGTCCAACCCCTGTATGTATGTATATGCGTGGGTATGTTTGTAATGGATGCTTATGTATATGAATGTGTGTATGCATATATGTATTTATAATATGCACTATTTGCACTGGGTTTATTCCTTACATGTATATGATTTCTATACTTTTGTTAATACTAGCTCTATATTTGGTAGCATTTATAAGTTATTGATAAATTATAGTCGTAACTTAAATACTTGCACAGTCTAAGGAACAGTCACTTCTCATTTCACAGTGAGTCAGAGGTATGTACAAACAATATACAGGGTGCAGTTACATTGTGGTGTCTCCTTTCCACATTAAGTGTTTTGTATATTCTGGTGCCTCTGTTCCACATTAAATGACTATCGTATACATTCTGATGCCTCTGTTCCACCTTAAATAATTATCATATACACTCTTATGCCTCTGTTCCACCTTAAATGACTATGGTATACATTCTGATGCCTCTGGTCCACATTAAATGACTATCGTATACAGTCTGATGCCTCTGTTCCACCTTAAATAATTATCATATACATTCTTATGCCTCTGTTCCACCTTAAATGACTATGGTATACATTCTGATGCCTCTGTTCCACCTTAAATGACTATTGTATACATTCTGATGCCTCTGTTCCACCTTAAATGACTATCGTATACATTCTGACGCCTCTGTTCCACCTTAAATGACTATCGTATACATTCTGATGCCTCTGTTCCACCTTAAATGACTATCGTATACATTCTGATGCCTCTGTTCCACCTTAAATAATAATCATATACATTCTGATGCCTGTTACAAATTATATGTGACAAATAAAGAATCTTGAATCTTGTGTACTTTTTTTAGTACCTGCAGTCTACTGCTTCCAAGCGAGCAGAGTAGGGATTAAACCGTGTTTTGTGTGGCATCACCGGTGATATTTCAGGAGGGAGCTACAGTAGCGGAAACCAAACCAGGAGAACCAGGAACCAAAAGCGAGTAGACGAGTGTCGAGTAGAGTAGGTACCACGGAAACCATGAGTTTTAACCCATGATTCATTCATTATCTGTAACCGTTTATCCAATTCAGGGTCGCGGTGGGTCCAGAGCCTACCTGGAATCATTGGGCGCAAGGCGGGAATACACCCTGGAGGGGGCGCCAGTCCTTCACAGGGCAACACACACACTCACACCTACGGACACTTTTGAGTCGCCAATCCACCTACCAACGTGTGTTTTTGGACTGTGGGAGAAAACCGGAGCACCCGGAGGAAACCCACGCAGACACAGGGAGAACACACCACACTCCTCACAGACAGTCACCCGGAGGAAACCCACGCAGACACAGGGAGAACACACCACACTCCTCACAGACAGTCACCCGGAGGAAACCCACGCAGACACAGGGAGAACACACCACACTCCTCACAGACAGTCACCCGGACCGGGAATCGAACCCACAACTTCCAGGCCCCTGGAGCTGTGTGACTGCGACACCTACCTGCTGCGCCACCGTGCCGCCCTTTAACCCATGATGCTCACTTCAAATTTGATTGTATATAAATGTATTGAACTGTGTACTCGATGTCACACAGCAAGTCTAAAGCAGCCCGGGCAACCATGAGGCTTACAACTGTGCACCACTCTATACGTCCCTAATGATCAGTGATCACCTCTCTCGTTTATAAGGAAGACGAGATCGATACCTCCGTTTCTTGTCCATTACTCAGTGCGCTACCGAAGGTTGTGTTGCTCTTGGTGGGCACTGACGGACCCAGAGCAAGGACGAGACTGCAGATGCATCTACATGTGGAGCAGTAATGAACTGGGCTGGAAGTTGGCGATTAATTGAACTGTATAAGTCGTGCTTGAGCAGAGAAGGTTGTAATTAAGCTTCAGAGGCTTGGAATGTATTATTATAATGACTGCCACAGCAGTGCCTTCACATGGCCCCGGGGGAAGGGAGTGAGAGGGAGGGAGAGATGGAAGGAAGGAGGCAGGAGGGAGAGAGAGAGAGAGCACAAGTAGAGCTTTTAGCAGACCTTCAGCATCCACAGAGACACTCACTCACACACAAACAAACAATATTCAGTTTGACTGGACAGAAACAGATTAAATATTGCATTATTCATAACGCTTGGCTCAATTTGTGCAGCTTTAACTTCAATCCATAGCATCAGACCAAAAGATACATCAAGACATCAAATATCTCGCTTTGGAGCATTATTAAAATACAATGCTGCTACAACACCTGTTATTTCTACAGAGAATTAACTAGAAAAAAGCAAACGCAGGGCTCGATTCCATCTCGAAAAACACTCTGAATATCGTTTATGTTTTATTTATCAGTTCTCAAGCCAAACCTTTGGCTCATACATTCATTTCCATCGTGCACTTGCAATGCAAATGATTATTAAAGTACACTATGGAATATTTGACACCAAAATTACAGCTTCCAAATCACTGTGATGCTCTACAGACCTGTAACAGAGAGAACAGAGCCTCTGTCATTGCTGCTCTGGGCTCAGCACTGCAGCCCCCCCTCCGAGGTGAAGTAGGAACATCAGTCAAAGAAGCAGTGTTTTTAGCTTAGTGTTTAGCAGAACACAACAGGAACAGGGACATTCCCTAGGTGCTCATACTGGGGCTTTACACTCTACATGTCCCACTCTGGTTTACTTCCGTGTTTTATTAACAGTTCATTAAGTACTGCCCCACACTAGAGGGGGTCTTAAAGAGGGGCTCTACAGCAGCAGCAGCGACCTTAGCATCTGGGTGAGTTTAAATCTTAACACAGAATAATCAACATGATACAAAGCAGTTGCCCGCACTAACACAGACCTACACAAAGCAGCACGCTAGTGTGCAGGGCAGTGTTTATGTGCTGTTATATGTGTGTGTATTTAAAATTTTGGAAATTATATATATATTTATGGGTTATATTTAGTCATGTGAGGCAGAAGGGACAATAATATTAATAATGTTAATAATAACAATAATAAAACAGTGTATATAAAGCATTTCTCTAACCCACAGGCACTGATTATTTGAGGGGTTTCGGTTACTCAAAATCAGCCCTGTGTCCTTCAGCCCTCCAGTGTCATTCATTCATTATCTGTAACTGCTTATCCAATTCAGGGTCATGGTGGGTCCAGAGCCTACCTGGAACAAGACGGGAATACACCCTGGAGGGGGCGCCAGTCCTTCACAGAGCAACACACACACACCCATTCACACCTACGGACACTTTTGAGTCGCCAATTCACCTACCAATGTGTGTTGGATTGTGGACACACTCCTCACAGACAGTCACCCGGAGGAAACCCACTCAGACACAGAGAGAACACACCACACTCCTCACAGACAGTCACCCGGAGGAAACCCACTCGGACACATGGAGAACACACCACACTCCTCACAGACAGTCACCCGGAGGAAACCCACTCGGACACATGGAGAACACACCACACTCCTCACAGACAGTCACCCGGAGGAAACCCATGCAGACACAGGGAGAACACACCACACTCCTCACAGACAGTCACCCGGATGAAACCCACGCAGACACAGGGAGAACACACCACACTCATCACAGACAGTCACCCGGAGCGGTAATCGAACCCACAACCTCCAGGCCCCTGGAGCTGTGTGACTGTGACACTACCTGCTGCACCATCGTGTCGCCCCACCTCTAATTTATTTTAGGGGTTTGTTTAATCATAGCACTGGGTTCATTCGTTAGAGATGATTTCCAACTTCTGATAACAGAATTGATAATATACTGTATTGAGACATACTGACAGCTAAGGAAGATGACTAGTCGTACAAATGGCCCCTTAATGCTGCTGCAAACAACAAAGAAATAAGCCAACTGCATTATTAATCCAACTATTAATAAGGTGATGAACCCTTAACCTTATGACACGCCTAGTTATAAAATTAAATTAGCATAAGGGTGAACTCTGTTGTCATTTCCATCAAGCGGACTAGTTCCGAACAGCCACCACAGCATAACCTTTACCATTTACCTTCATGGCACTTAGCAGATGCTCTTATTCAGAGCAGATTACAGTTCTAATGTTGCCACAGAAACAGGGAGCTGTAGTGTAATGGTCTTGCCCAAACACTCTTTATAGTGTGGTGTGGTCAGCTTACCCAGGCTTGGACATGAACCCTGGGTTTACTGCTTTTAAGACAGCAGTACATGGCCGTGTAATGGTTCCCCAACCTCACAACGTTTCCTACAGAAGAAGGCATTCGTCACTGGAAGATGGAGCACAGTTGACTGTGTCCAGGCCAGCGGTTAACCTTTCCAGCAAACCAATCACGAGGCCATCAACTGACCTCAAGTCTCCAGAGTGCACCGACCGCTGCAAAAACTTAATTAAAAGGACGGAGAAGCATTTCTGTCAGTCTGAATTCATATTTTCCCCATTTCTAATCTCTGACTTCCGAAAGCCCTGAATGGCTCTGGAGTGGGCGTAATGAAAACAATGACTTTCAACTCTTTCCTTCAGCCCTTGGAAGGCTTATTTCGCTTTTTAAATGATTCCGTGCCTTCAATCTTCTCTCGCCCATTCACCTCTCAGACTGAGGCCCAACACTCGCCATTGTGACAGTCTAAATGAAACAGGGAAATCTCATCTCCTTTTTAATGCTGCAAGGCACTCAACCATCCAAATATTTTTCTCCCCTTTTCACTTTTGAAATGCCTAGGGGAAAAAAAAAAAAGAGTGAGGAGACTATTGGAAGCCCATTTGCTTTCTTATCTAATGTTAATCTGTGCATTTGGCTTGCTCCGTTTGGGTGTCCCGGGTCGGCCGTGATTGGCACCCGCTATCAAACCAAATCAGAGCCTCTGTGTAACGGAGAGACCGAAATATTCCTGCGCCATGCGAGAAATCACTGCTCTAAATAGGAAAATCATAACTGCCAGAGGACTCCTTAAATATGAAGAAAATAAAGCATATCGACTTGTACAAGAGAGCTGCAAACCTGCGGAAGAACTTTTCACGAGTGGGGAACGGGGAGATCAAAACTTTTGCTTAAAAAAATGGACGCTTATTTACTGAAGTGGCTGTCGTTCACACCTCTATCCCCCTCTCTCTCACACACACACATCACCTCTCTCACACTCCATCATTCTGCACAGGCTGTGTCTCTGTGGAATTGGGTGTGGAAGGAGGAAAAAAAAACACAAGCAGGCACACTGCTGTCAAGCACTGCTGATTGAAACTGCAAGGTCATTCTGATGAGAGAGAGAGAGAGAGAGAGAGAGAGAGAGAGAGAGAGAGAGAGAGAGAGAGGGAGAGAGAGAAATAGAGAGAGAGAGAGACAGAAATAGAGAGAGAGAGACAGAGAGAGAGAGAGAGAAAGAGTAAGAGAGACAGACAGAGAGAGAGAGAGAGAGAGAGAAAGAGTAAGAGAGAGAGAGAGAGAGAGAGAGAGAGAGAGAGAGAGAGAGAGAGAGTAAGAGAGACAGAGAGAGACACACAGAGAGACAGAGAGAGAGAGAGAGAGAGAGATAGAGAAAGAGAGAGAGAGAGAGAGAAACCAAGAGAAGGGGAAGAGAGGAAAAAAGAAAAAAGAGCAGGAAGGGTGGAAATGAGGGGAAAACAGAAGAGAGGGAAGGGGAGAATAAATTAAAAAAAAAAAGGCAGAGAGAGAGAGGTAGGGAATAACAGCACAGGTAAACAGAATCAAAACACAGAGGAGCTGGGACACACACTAGGGTGTCTGCCTCACTGCAACAGAGAGACTGTGTGTGTGTGTGTGTGTGTGTACACTCAAAAAATAAGTACTCAGCAGTAACTGGTAGATGACTAAGCATAACGTTAGCCCTCACTTGCTGATGACTTGAAGACATCTCCTCCTCACCATCACCCTGCTCCCTTCTACCTTTCCCACCCATTGACCTCCCCCTTCACCCGGCTCCTCGCCTCTCCCAGACTCACCCTGCAGTTCCCCACTCTTGCTGTAGAGTTCCCTCCGCTGCTCGCGCAGGTAGGCGCTCATGCTGATGGCATGGGATGAAGACTCAAACCTGTGAAGAAACACCAAACATATCCATTTTCACAGTCAGGTGTGAGAGCAGAACTGCTTCAACAGGTGCTTTAATGATCTGCTCTGCTTTAAACAGTATAAACATTTTAACCCTGCAAAATCACTGCGTATTATAAAAGCTATGATCAAGTCTGGACCACACAGAGAAACAGAGCCTTCCTACCCTCAGACAGAGAGAGAGAGAGAGAGAGAGAGAGAGAGAGAGAGAGAGAGCGCAAGGTTTGTTGTGCTCTCTTATGGCGCTTTTCCACTTCATGGTCCCTACACTACTCGACGCTGCACTCTATCTGCTGGTGCATGGACCCTGGTTTGATTTCCACTACAACAGCTGCTCCCGAAATACAGCCGTGACGTCAACAGCAATGGAGAGGATAGCTTTGTGTGTTTGTGACTGAACACCTCTGACTCTCGCTGGATTCTTTCACCGGCCACCGATCCAAGGAGCGTTTGAACCTCTTCAAAAGACAATGGCGTAATTTTACGAGCTGCCGTTGTGAGTCAGATAAAAACAAACGTGATCTCTGCTGGTTAAACGTCACATTTTGGTCCCTACTTGACTCACTTGGAATCATGAGCAAGCAAGTACAACAAAGTACCCAGTTCCATGTACCAGGGACCACATTCACCAAATGGAAATGGAAACCAAGCAGAGTAGAGTCAAGTAGAGCAGTGTAGGTACCATGCAGTGGAAAAGTGGCAGTAATTTTGGCCTCAAGTGATTAAACAGTGATCTCCTGATGATAGGGCCTTTACTTACAGTGCGTTCACACTGAAAGCCACTAGAGCAGCCAATGTTATCCGCAGTGTGGCGAGTTTGTGATCAGGGTTCCAACTTCATGTAAATGAGCAGTACATTTTGTGCAAGATCACATTTTTGGGGAATGTAACTACATGTGGATTCTGCTTTATTTCCCTCACTCTAACACACTTCCCTTTACTTCTGAGTGGACGAATTAGATCTGGCCCTGAATGGGGAAAGAAGTGACAGGCGATGAACAGGACCTACTTGAAGAGAGACTGTTTGGGCCGGAGTGGCTTCTTCTTGGCGAAAAAGGCCCCGAAGTCGCCTCCAGTGCTGGCATAAGAAAGCTGTGCAGAGGGTTCAGCAGCACTGCGAGTGTTCTTCACATCCAGGTAGTCCATCAGCAACACCTGGTGGAACAGAATATTAGGCAGATCTGATTAACATGAGGACAACATGACACCGTATTAAGGTCAGTGCCTCTTAAACAGCTAAACTGACCACAGTTCCCAAAGTTTTAGAACTGGTGGCCCACTTACACCACCTCAAAACGTCCACAGCCTGCTTTAAAATGTAACTGACCATTTAAAATCTAAACAAATACAGCACAACAACAGACTCCAAACGGCAACTGGTTTGGCTTCAAATCTTCACTCGACAAGACCTCAGAGCAACAGCACAGCAAGTGGTAGTTGTTCATTTTGCGTTCCAGTGCATGTGCAGCCTAGCGCTAGGTACCCACTGCTGTATTTTCTTAGTTTTGGTTCATGCTCGGGTTCTTGGTCAGAGATAGAGTGGATGCTTCACTTGTAGCTGGACCTTTCAGTGTGAAAGACCCTGTTTTTTGACCATTTATGTGTTGGTGGGTGAAACTCACACAATAAGACACAACAATTGTATTAGTTATTAGCTTTACTAGCTAGCATTATTAGCTTTCTTGGCCATGAGTGTACTACGCAAGACCAATCAACGAGCTCGCCCTAAATACACTGTGTACACTCCAAGTAATTTCCTACAATATCTTTGTTGAGATATGTTGGAAACACTGTTGTTTTACAAAACAATTTGGGTCGACTTACAGTACCACTGATGCCCACTGGGGGGGGGCTGCGACCCACAGGTTGAAAACCACTACTCTACAAGAAGTATCCATGTTTCTAATCTCAAACTGAATCTGCCTTAAACCGCCAAATGATCTGTGTGACCCGGATCAGTCACACCGAACAAATACATCTCCCCAGCTGTCCTTAACGTATCTGTCCAACTTGTCTCCATCCATTGCCACTTCCTCCTGCCCTGATTCCATTAAATTTGATTAAAACTGCAGACCCCAGTTCATAAATATCTCACTCAACTACAGCCAGAACCATTAAAGATGGGATCGACAGACGGAGGAGGTGGGGGAAAAAGTTGAGCCTAACTTTTCAACAAATTAGCTCCCCCATTTCTAAGTGCTCCATAATTTAGAGGGCCAATTTATGTGGTCTATTTGCGACCCGGTGTGCGAAACAAGTCCAAGTGTAGGGAAAAGAATGGCACGACAGATGGAAATACATCTGACTATTAATGGTGTAATTAAACCTGGAGAAGGGGGTCTCATCCATGGTCATCAACCATCCCTCAGTCCAGAGACAGCCCTATATGGGCCGGCCCAAAGCCGCCAGTTACAGTGGTGTCAGTGTATTAATTACTAATGACCATCTGATTCACTGACAGAGCGAGGCGAGAACATAGCTCCTCTGACTTAATTAAATGCCAGCAGTTGCCTGATGAAGGGGTTCCAGCCTACTTAAATTACATTAAGGAAGGAAGACTGGATTTAGTGGGAAATTAAGCAAGTGGTGACTGAAGTAGAAAGAAAGATAGAACGAGTAGAAAGGACACAACCGAGAGAGAGGGAGGCCGAAAGAGTGAGGATGAAGGAATGAGAGAGGAAGAAGAAGAAGAGGGTCAATCAGAAGGATGCATCAGAAAACAACAAAGTAAACTTAGCTGTGAAGAAGAGGCAAAAATCAATGGTGTTATTTCCCTGACAGACCAAACAAGTCTTAAACAAATCAACATAAAAGTATCAGTCCTTGAACTGATGCAAAGTTTAGAGTTTGTTTCCCCTCTGGCATTTCCATTAGCCAATAATTGTTTGACTCGCTAAAACTCAAGCTTGAACTTTGAGAACAGTGCTGAGTATTGACCCAACAGTCCTTCATTAACCAGACTCCAGGTATTCAAAATAGTATCCCTGGGTTATATTAATGCCATGCCTGCTTTGTGTATGGAAATGGAGAGACATTTCAGATAGAGAATACAGTTAATCTTCGTAAAGGTCAGAGAACATGCCAAAATCTAATTACAGCTGATTATAATATCCCTATTATACTTACTAAAATCGTCTCCCACTCAGCTATATAAAAGGTCATGAGTGTATCTAGACTTATGACTTAAAAATAGAGCCGCAACCCTGTCCTACAAAGTATTATCAGGAATCGTAGAGAAGAGGTTTGAATCCGGGAGATGTCTCAGCTGTCCAAGGCCCGGAGTCCTAGAGTGAACAAGTGACTTCGCCCTTTGGGTGGGCAGGACAGCCTCCTCTCCCCATCACTGCTCACACTGTGTTTGGACAATAAAAGGATCTTGGTATTTGGTTTTCACTTAATTGTTTACACTGCTGTTCTGATGATGCAGCACGGTTGTGGAGGAACACTGTTTTCATTTCACTGTGTACTGTGTAAGTAGCTGAAATGACAAAGTATCTTGCACTCTTGAATTTAAACTTGGCTAGTACAGAGGTCGTTCAGCTGATGTGACAGATCTGGACAGTTTACATTCTGCAACACACTAAACTGTTCAGTGGCTTTGCATCAGCAAGGGTGGCCACCACTGCCACCACCCCACCACCCTTCCTCATTTGGAGGACAACTTACCTTTATCAGTGGTAATACAAGATACTTTTAATTACGGCAGTCATTGTGTAATATATATATATATATATATATATATATATATATATATAAGATAAAAGAAACAATACAAAAATTAAAATTATAGAGAAGAGAAATGAATAGAGAAATGAAACGATTAAAAAAACATTTGCTTCTCGATATAGTTTAAAAAAAAAAAGAATTGCAGCTTGCCCTCTAGTTTCCTATTGCTCAAACCTCAGAGGTTTGCAAATCTGAGGAGTTACAGCTGATCTGTATTCATATGCAAAATCTGGAGCCTTTGAAAAGGCACTGAACATGACAGGTCATTTGACTGGGGCGCCCAAACCTTTGCATACAACTCGAAAAATGGCATAGTGTCCCTGTGACCAGAATCAGTCAAACTGAACAAGTGCATCTCCCCAGCTGTGCCAGCCATATCTCTCCAGCATGCCACAGAAGCATGCTAGCTTGAAAAGTAGCTGCGTAAAATGAATTCCAGATGGCTGCCACACTAGAAGAGGCCATTTGGTTGGAGCCAGGTATTTGGTTTTTACTGCCTGCATCACACGGAAAGTCATAGTGTGACCTTGTTTGTATAGGATCCAGGTGCAGGTGTTTCATACTCATAGACCCACAGTTCTATCCCTTCCTAACCTTCCCCGTGCTCTAGTTTAGTCAGACAGTAACAGATCAGTGGCCCACTGGGGTCAGAGCACAACACAACAACAAAACCACTTAGATATTTTATGTTCCAAGAGTGCCAATACGTGTCTGTGCAAAGCCAGAATATCAATGTTTTCCCATCACCTTTATCGACAATACCATGCCGTTAAATGTACTGGCTGGAGTCAGCAGTGACGAGGTTACTGTTCATCTCATGCGGCTTCAGGTAAACATTAAAACTCAGCGAAGCCTTCCCCTCTCTGATCTACTTGTGATTCACTATAAAGGTCCATTAGTTAGGACAACAGTGAACATCCGCTCAAGCCCCATTCGAGAGAAAAGCAATCACAAAGAGCTCATAAACATCCCCACGGCTGAAAGGCATCAGAAATTACCGCTCTGGACATCAAGGAAGTGGCCAGAGCCTTTTGAATCCCCTCTGTCTTTGTACGTTCACTTTTGCAAACCCCAGTTAAGATGGAGGGTTTTAGAAGTGGCTAGTTTTAACACTAGGGGGAAAAAAAGAAAAGGAAAAGAAAAATCAATATTCATGGCCACTTCCAAGAAAAGAGCAGCATCAAACAGGGCAGGGGAAGGAGAGGGAGAGGAACAGCAAATGGTTTTTCACACCAGATAATAAACAGACAGTTCAGTGGCTGGTTTGTGATGTGTGATGAACAATGTGTATCCGCATGGGTGGGTGTGTTTGTGTGTGCCATATATACACACATAACATTAAAACCAATATTGCGTAGATCCCCTTGTGCCTTCAAAACAGTTCTGCCACATCGTGCAATGGACTCCACAAGACCTCTGAAGGCGTCCTGTGTTATCTGGCACCAAGACATCTGCAGGAGATCCTTCTGATCATCAAAGTTGTTATGTGATTCTTCCCACAGGTGTACACTCAGACTGAGGCCGAGTCAACACCTTGCAGTCTTTGTCCCCAAGACAACAACCCCAAGACCCCAGCAAGGTCTCCCAGCAGAACATCACACAGCCTCCGCCAGCTTGCCTTCTTCCCATTGCTCGTCTTGACACCATCTCTTCTCTTTTTGAGTCCAACCGACTCAAAAATAACACCAGTCTAGCTCATGTCTAATGAGCAGCCTTTACCAGTACCTCTGCTCCACACTGCGGCCTATGACTGGAAGTGGTGTCCTTTAGTGATCAATATCATCTCTGCCTTTTCTTCTGTCCATAAAATCTTCGGGTATTTATTGGCCCAAACGTATTCACTCCTGGCCATGCCTTCTTTACCTTGGCATTGTTGGTTAACACTTGGCACCTTGTACTTTGGGACACTCCACGTAGTTCGCTGCTCTGGAATATGGTACCACTGGAGGATAATGTGCTCCAGGTGGCTTTGGGTTTATTTCTTCTCAAGTCATTTGCTGTAATTTGGAACCAATTCTTGACGCTATCGACTATTCACAATAAAAACGTGCCAGGTATCATTCATCTAAAAGCTATTTTACTATTTACAATTTACACTGTACAATACAATTTACAAAATCTCTTTTGTTTTGGCCAATTTTACTCATAGTTTATAGTTATTCACACCTGAATTCAAGTTGTTAATCACAGTACGCTTCTATCCAACACCTTAAACAAACTGATATAACCTGAAAATGATTAAACCCTATAAGAATTAAAGTTTATAGTTGGAAAATGGTGCATAGAAAAGATTAGAATAATGGCTTACACACTCCTATAAAAATATCTCTATAAACCCACTCATCGTTTAGCACATTAACTCCACGCTCAGCAGTTTCCAATAAGCAGAAAATACTACCAAACAAAAAGGGAGTGGCTTCAGGTACAAACCCAGGCCACGGTTAATCAAAGCACACCTAAAAAAGCTCCAGACCCTTGTCTGCCTTGTTGAGGCGTGCTTAACTTAATGAGCGCAGAAAAGCAGCTCTCTTCCTGTCTATTAGCCAACAAATCAGGCTAATTAAAGAAGTGCAGGGGCAATGAAGGAGGTTCAGGTGGGCACCTGCGCTCTTAACATCAACTGCTACTGGTGCATTAAGGAATTAAAGAAATAAACAAGGCTTCCTCCTACTCCAGCTAATGCCAGGTTGAACAGGAAGGAGGACTACGTTCTTTTCTCCTTGAGACTTTGAAGTCTTCCTTTGACAGCATCATCCCTGAGAACTTTGAGAGAGAACCCAAATCAAACCGTATCAATAAACCTCTTCCATTTTGATAAACCTCTTCGTGATGTGATGTCATTTTTTTCTCCCAAGCGTGTGAGAAAAAGGTTCGGTGACCTCTGTTGCAAATTGACAAGTGGGTGACTCCAGCATGCCAGAGGAAACGTTACTCAAGGTGACGAAAGGAGTGGGGCATGCAAAGTAAAAGAAAATAAAGGTACGTAGAAAATATGGGAGGCCAAAGAGGACATAGGATACAAACCGTGGCCTGACACAAGGGAAATTATATCACAATATTTGCATTTTACTGCTGTGATAGTTCCATATGTAACTACCGTATCTCCACACAGAACACATGCACGACCACACATTCCACTTTTATAGTATATATTATATTATATTATATATATATTATTATATATAATATTATTATTATATATATATATATATATATATATATATATTTATACACACTTAAAAATAAAGGTGGTACAAAAGGTTATTTGAGTGATTTCATAGACGAACCACTTTTGCTAGTGATTGAGAGTGTATTAATATGTAGTTTTAGTTTTTGGTTTTTTTTTATTGCTATCTTAATTATTTCTGTTGAATAAAATGAAATTTGTCATTTTTAATACTACACGACAATGTTAAAAGAGTATGACTGTCACACCTTGGCTCTGTCCTGTTTGGTGTTCCCACCATGTGCTTACTTGCATATGGCTGTGTTTGTTTTTTGTTTCTGTCTCCACCCTAGTCCTGCCCTAGCTCCTCCCCCTCATTATCTATTCCGGGTGTCCCTTGTCAGGCTCCTTTGTGTTACTTCCTGTTTGTTGGACATTCGGTTTGATTCCATTTGGTTTGCTCTCTCCTTGTTCCTCTTTTGGTTGTCTCGTTTGTTCCATGATTTCCTTCTCTTCGCTTTGTCTGTCAGTACCAGTTTACTCTGTTTACCTCTGTCTCCAAGTTCCTCTGTTTAGCTTTCTGTGTCCAAGTTTAATCTTCTTAGCTCTCCATGTCCAGGTGTGGTCTTGTTTAAATGTGTGTTCAAGTCTAGTCTGTTTAGCTCCTTTGTCTAAGTCTCAGTTTAGCTCCCTGTGTATTGTCTCTTTGTCCATATCTATCTGTTTTGTTATCTCTTGTTGTTCAAATAAAGTTTGTATTACAGCGTTTGCCTCCACCTCCGTCAGTCCGCCCCCAGTCCTTACAATGACAAAAGTGCCAGAGAATGTTAGAATTTTGAATTACAAATACATTTTACACAAAAATGCTTTATTAGCTTATTTTTTATCTTTGTATATTTCTTTATATGGACATGTAACCCACTAATTTCCCATTGGGGATTAATAAAATGTTATCTTATCTGAACACAATTAAACCTGATGTGAAGTGAACTGGACAAATGTCAGACGAATGATTTGAGCTCCAGAAAGTCCTAGACACAGTCATGATTGGGTAACCATTTAGATTAATACACAATTCATGCAATTAATTGCACAGCCCCTGTGTGTACACACACAATCAAGACCATGACTGGAGGGCACCCTGAAGCGTATCCAGCTACGTCAGAAATGTGCCATCAGTCTTGAAACCGTAATACACTCTTCCCCCACACACACATAACAAGAGATAATAAAAAGGGACGATTAATCATGTACTATCGATTACACAGCACTTCTCAACGTCCTGCTCTGAAAGCCTAATATGCAAATATGACACCTCAGGCAGGGTGCTGAAATGACATGTTGATTAAAATGTTAAAGCAGCAACAAAGAAGTGTGGGCCCGTCGTCTTTAATTAAAACCAATCACTGTCTCCTGGCTGCATTCTGGCGGTTCGCTTTGGCTTGTTGTCACTTCACTGCCACTGGCACCGAAGAGCGCTTGAATATTTAAACAGCCATGTTTAGTGCATGCCGCGTCTCAGCACACAATGCATTCTCTGTATCTGAGGGATATTAGTTACAGCTCTCATCATGGGCTTGACGATGCAACATTACGCCTTAAATCATTTCAGCGGATGGATACACTCTGCTTGTGGAACCTGGAGCTGCAAGAAAGCAAACCTTTCTAGTATTTCACCCTCATGGAAATTAAATATTACTTTCAATTATGGAAATTAAAGGTATTGTTACATTCTGCACTGTATTCCTAATTATAAACAGCATTAGGTTTTCAGTACCAGCAACTTAGAGACATACACACCATATGCAAATGATATACACTAAAGTTTCTATAGCCCTAAGCTTCCATAATCAGTGAATGCAGCTATTTGTTTTTTTAAAAGGGGCATATTATGAAACGTATCCCTTTTTTAGTGGATTAGCCCATCAACCAACACACTCTGAAATTAAAACAACCCGGTCAGGTTTTTGCGGGCTTTCCAAATCAGAAAACGTGGGACAAACATCATCCGTTCAGATATTGCGCGATCAAGTGTAGACATGAACTGAGAACTGTCCTGCCCCTTGTCTGAGTCTCTCACAGCGCTTCACCTGTGTTTATGTGACAGCGCAAAGATGTGGTTAAACAGAGCTATACAAGCGCATGCGGAGAAATAAGAGCACTGAGTAAGAACTGAAAAAACAAGAACAGAGAATAAAGAGAACTGAGTGAAAATGGCTAAAAAGACAGAGCTTTTGCTCCTCGCTCCTTACTGCTGTGAGCTCAGGGGTCGGGGCGAACAGTAAGCAGCTCATTATTATTTAAACGGGATAGTTGCGTTTTGAACAGAAATGTTTAGACAGTTCCCGCTACGGGTGACTGACTGTAAGGAGTGTGGTGTGTTCTCTCTGTGTCTGCGTGGGTTTCCTCTGGGTGACTGTCTGTGAGGAGTGTGGTGTGTTCTCCCTGTGTCTGCGTGGGTTTCCTCCGGGTGACTGTCTGTGAGGAGTGTGGTGTGTTCTCCCTGTGTCTGCGTGGGTTTCCTCTGGGTGCTCCAGTTTCCTCCCACAGTCCAAAAACACACGTTGGTAGGTGGATTGGCGACTCCAAAAGTGTCCGTAGGTGTGAGTGTGTGTGTTTGTGAGTGAATGTGTGAGTGTGTGTGTTGCCCTGTGAAGGACTGGCGCCCCCTCCAGGGTGTATTCCCGCCTTGCGCCCAATGATTCCTCTGGACCCACCGCGACCCTGAACTGGACAAGGGTTGCAGATAATGAATGAATGTATGAATGTTTAGACTGGGGGAGAACGCTGCTGTGGGTTTTAATCCTTGTGGTATTTAGAACAAAGCAGCTCACAATTGTTTTACGGACACCCAGATCTGTATTCACTTGTGGAAAAGGGGGAGCTTATGTACCATACCATGTACCCCAACTGTGAACACAGATGTTCAGTTGCTCACACGTGAGAGGTATTCTCCATAGCAAAGTGGAAAAAAATAAAATAAAAACATCCATGTGATTCTCTGGACCAGTTGGCATCTAATTCTCACAGAAACTAGAAATCGAGCTTTCCCAGGGATTTCAGTAAATGGGACAAGCTACCGATTAACATCTTTGATTTCAGAATGAATGTTAAATGAGCAGTAATCCACAAAACTTCGGTCGTACAGGGTACGAGATGACCACGGTAATGTATCCGTAATGAAGAGATTGTGCCAGTTAATAACAGTTATTAAATATCATTCAGAGGCAACGACCAAACTGCACTCATGGTCCACAGCTGAGTCGTATAAAGACAAACGACAGAGGACAGAGCCAGCAGGTTTGCATGGTTTCTAATCTAATATGAATCTAATGGCTCTCATTCGGAACATGATTGGTGGTGATGACTGCGTAAAGACACCTAAGGTAGTTAACCATAATATGTTCAGTAATTTATCTAATAAACAAGCCAACTCCCTCAGCTCCTTGCCATGTTTCAAAGAGAGAATGAGCCACAGACAGCCATTTTTTTTTCAGCTAAATCCTTAGCATCTTCCAGCTCCAACGTAAGCCCATTTGCAACTGCCTGTCAAACAATCTTCATGGAAAAATCTTTGTGGTAGACAACACATCCCACCGCTCTATACTGTCTGTTAAGCACGTCTCTGACTCATTGAGTCTGTATTGGGAGGTCGCTGCTTAGAAGGTCTCATTAACATCAGGCCATTAGAATTCCAGTCAGCACCATCCTGAACGGCCAGTACAGGCCAAGCCATTAGAGAGAGCCACGCCACAACAGAATGCGTGATTACTGCCGTAATTAATGAACTTCGAGAGCTGCGCTTTTCAAAAGCAACCAGCGAGACTTCACAGTATAGCCTGAGGAACACGGGGCACCGAGTTTCCAAAGACTGAAAACATACCGCACAATGCCGCAATCATTTAACTCGGCGGGGAGCTCTCCCGAGACTGGGAGCACCACGCCGACTTTAGCCATTTACAACACATCATTTAGACTAAAATACAATAGGGCATTTAATTCTCACTTGTCTTGTTTATACTCCGAATAAGAAAGGTGCTTGGACTTTCCTGCTCACAGGTCTTCTCACGTAATGGAAGACAAACTACTATTAGGCCAAGGACAAGTACAGACAACAGGTAAACAAATGGCATGACACACCCCAATCTGACCTCACGATGTTCCATTCACTCCGTGACGATCAAGGGGACTGGCAACTTTCGGAGATGGGCGCATACACACTCTCAAAGCCCTTTTGGACGAAATGAACTCTGGATCTTAAGCTGGCTGCGTTCAGGATTATTAGAAGCTTATTACTAGGGCACTCCAGTGAAGCAGCTTGAGTTTGCACCAGATCTGATGGGAACCAATGCTGCACACGGACAGAGTCAGGAAAATGTAGGGAATGTAAATATAAGGAACAGACCCAGCATTCTCTTGTATACTTCCTGCCTCTGTGCTCTTTCTTGGGCCTTCTTAGCTTGACACGCGTACGGACGTCATCGCAGTTCATGCTGCAGAACCTGATGACGGAACCTATTAATATTGGTGGAAATGCGCAGAAGCTTTCAAAATTAGGTCTGTGAACTGGAACAGAACTCATCCCTCCTTCATGGAAAAGGGCTCCCATGGGCATTAATGAGACGACCATCTTTTCAGCATCAGCTTTGGAAGGTTCCTCTATCCTCAGATGCCGTGTGAACAGAGCACATGTAAAAGGTCAAATCAAAGCACAACTAGATGCAGGAGTGACCGAGTCAGTCCATTAATGAAAAGATGAAGAGATAAAACCAGAATTTAAATCAATGTGTATACAATCCCCTGCTCATTAAGTTCACTACAGACATCCAGATGTTGATCGAGGCAAGGTTTGAGTTGTGGTCGACGTCTTCTGGTGGAAGGTCCGTTATAAGAGGTGTGCTTATATCACAACAGCAAACAAGCAATGCAAGTTGCCAAATTCATTTTCAGTATATACACACCTAAATAGTGTTCTCAATATTTACATGCCACCTGATTTCTCACCGACACAGTGCTATTGTTTACTAGTTTTTAAATTCAAATGTACAAAACATTCATTCATTATCTGTAACCCTTATCCAGTTCAGGGTCGCAGTCGGTCCAGAGCCTACCTGGAATCATTGGGTCGAAGGTAGGAATACACCCTGGAGAGGGCGCCAGTCCTTCACAGGGTAACACACACACTCCCCTACGGACACTTTTGAGTTACCAATCCACCCACCAACGTGTGTTTTTGGACTGTGGGAGAAAACCGGAGCACACGGAGGAAACCCACGCGGACACAGGGAGAACACACCACACTCCTCACAGACAGTCACCCGGAGGAAACCCACACCACACTCCTCACAGACAGTCACCCGGAGGAAACCCACACCACACTCCTCACAGACAGTCACCTGGAGGAAACCCACGCAGACACAGGGAGAACACACCACACTCCTCACAGACAGTCACCCGGAGGAAACCCACACCACACTCCTCACAGACAGTCACCTGGAGGAAACCCACGCAGACGCAGGGAGAACACACCACACTCCTCACAGACAGTCACCCGGAGGAAACCCACGCGGACACAGGGAGAACACACCACACTCCTCACAGACAGTCACCTGGAGGAAACCCACGCAGACACAGGGAGAACACACCACGCTCCTCACAGACAGTCACCCGGAGGAAACCCACGCAGACACAGAGAGAATACACCACACTTCTCACAGACAGTCACCCGGAGGAAACCCACACAGACACTGCGAGGAGTGTGGTGTGTTCTCTCTGTGTCTGTGTGGGTTTCCTCCGGGTGACTGTCTGTGAGGAGTGTGGTGTGTTCTCTCTGATAGTCACCCGGAGGAGGACTCGAACCCACATCCTCCAGGACTACCTGCTAACAGAAATAACTGTTAAAGAAACATGATACGTCATAATTTATGACTGCATTCACAACAGTGCAAGCTGCACGTTACATAGTCCCTAGATCATAATTACTGTCTGAAAGGATTAAATACTTGGTTGATAAATGCCTAACCATTGCTTCTTGTTCTCCATGGACACGTGGATCTACAAGCTAATGGAGCACCAGATTGCAGAGACGCACCAAAATAGGAACTGTGGCCTGATGCCAATGCCAATATATTTCCTCCACTTATCTTCAAAAGCAGTGAGTAACAGCTAAACCTTAATTAACTGTACATCTACCTGGAATAACATTTCAGATTAGTATAATATTTCATACTGTAGATTACAGTCATGTAAACGAATCTTAGGAATTTCAGCAGAGTTGCCCAGCAGTGCCACAATGAACCTTAGTTATCTGCAGAGAGGATTCTGATATCATCACACATCCCTAATAGATCTTGTTCCAGTTAAACCTGGGAATGTTTACAGTTTACCCTGGGGGTAGAAATATAATTTTCTACTTGATGAAAACTTAAAGAAGATAGTCACCTCAAGTGAGGCATTAATCAGTTACTGAATCCAAAAACAAACAAACAAACAAAATATTATTTGTTCATATTTAGCAGCCAAGGTCTCAGGGTCGGGCGGCACGATGGTGCAGCAGGTAGGTCTTGCAGTCACACAGCTCCAGGGACCTGGAGGTTGTGGGTTTGATTCCTTCTCCGGGTGAATATCTGTGAGGAGTTTGGTGTGTTCTCCCTGTGTCTGTGTGGGTTTCCTCCAGGTGACTGTCTGTGAGAAGTGTGGTGTGTTCTCCCTGTGTCTGCGTGGGTTTCCTCCGGGTGACTGTCTGTGAGGAGTTGGTGTGTTCTCCATGTGCCTGTGTAGGTTTCCCCCGGGTGACTGTCTGTGAGGAGTGTGGTGTGTTCTCCCCGTGTCCGCATGGGTTTTCTCCGGGTGACTGTCTGTGAGGAGTGTGGTGTGTTCTCCCTGTGTCTGCGTGGGTTTCCTCCGGGTGACTGTCTGTGAGGAGTTGGTGTGTTCTCCCTGTGTCTGTGTGGGTTTCCTCCGGGTGACTGTCTGTGAGGAGTGTGGTGTGTTCTCTCTGTGTCTGCGTGGGTTTCCTCTGGGTGACTGTCTGTGAGGAGTGTGGTGTGTTCTCCCTGTGTCTGCGTGGGTTTCCTCCGGGTGACTGTCTGTGAGGAGTTGGTGTGTTCTCCGTGTCTGTGTGGGTTTCCTCCAGGTGACTGTCTGTGAGTAGTGTGGTGTGTTCTCCCCGTGTCCGCATGGGTTTTCTCCGGGTGACTGTCTGTGAGGAGTGTGGTGTGTTCTCCCTGTGTCTGCGTGGGTTTCCTCCAGGTGACTGTCTGTGAGGAGTGTGGTGTGTTCTCCCTGTGTCTGCGTGGGTTTCCTCCGGGTGACTGTCTGTGAGAAGTGTGGTGTGTTCTCCCTGTGTCTGCGTGGGTTTCCTCCGGGTGACTGTCTGTGAGAAGTGTGGTGTGTTCTCCCTGTGTCTGCGTGGGTTTCCTCCGGGTGACTGTCTGTGAGGAGTTGGTGTGTTCTCCCTGTGTCTGCGTGGGTTTCCTCCGGGTGACTGTCTGTGAGGAGTGTGGTGTGTTCTCCCCGTGTCCGCATGGGTTTTCTCCGGGTGACTGTCTGTGAGGAGTGTGGTGTGTTCTCCCTGTGTCTGCGTGGGTTTCCTCCTGGTGACTGTCTGTGAGGAGTTGGTGTGTTCTCCCTGTGTCTGCGTGGGTTTCCTCCGGGTGACTGTCTGTGAGGAGTGTGGTGTGTTCTCTCTGTGTCTGCGTGGGTTTCCTCCGGGTGACTGTCTGTGAGGAGTGTGGTGTGTTCTCTCTGTGTCTGCGTGGGTTTCCTCCGGGTGCTCCGGTTTCCTCCCACAGTCCAAAAACACACATTGGTAGGTGGTTTGGGAACTCAAAAATGTCCGTAGGACATGAGTGTGTGTGAGTGTGTGTGTTGCCCTGTGAAGGACTGGCGCCCCCTCCAGGGTGTATTCCTGCCGTGCACCCAATGATTCCAGGTAGGCTCTGGACCCCCCGTGACCCTGAAATGGATAAACGGTTACAGATAATGGATGGATGGATGGGTCTCAGGGTCCAAAGTCTGTGAGAACTGTGTTGTGTTCTCTCTGTGTCTGTAAGGGTTTCCACAGTCCAAACACAAATGTTGGTAGCTGTACAACAGGTGTGGGTGTGTGATGGACGATATTTAGCAGGATTCAAATGTTATACTGGAAATGTGTAATATCTGGCGTTTGTACCCGAACCCGTTTTGGTGGCTCCACAAGCATTAGACAATCACCAACAGGAAAAAACATTTCATTCACCATTTGAATGAATACTGACTACCAGATCTGGCCTTCAATCTAGAAACATCCAATTTCCCTTTTAGCTAAAGCCCAAGTAAACCTACTGCTCCCCAAATATGCCCTGTTATACTCTGGGCCTCCCATGTTTTCTCACTTGTCTGTCAAACCACCGTCTACACTTGAGACATCCACCATAATATTTCCATAGCCACTCATATTTCGGCAACTTTTACAAGACAATCCTTCCACTGTTCACACTCATAAAGCACCAGAACTCTTTCAGAGCAAGAGCAAAAGTCAAAGACAGGTTTAACACTGAAAACGAATGTTCCCTCATCTCTTAAAGGACACAGAGTACAGTTAAGAGAATGGACATAGCTCACAAGGCAATGTGAAAGAAGCAGGAAATTGATCACGTTTTTCTCTTGTCTGTCCAGCCAAAACTGTCATGTCTCCTGTTCGGTAGAAAAGGTCAACTCTCTTCTTCCTGTTCTCTGGAGGGGTAATGAGAGAAGCCTAAGCCAGAGTGAGGGGCAAAATTAAAGTTCAGGGAACCAAGAAAGATAGAGAGCGAGAGATAACAAGATTCCATCTATGCTCCAGAAGAACAAGACCATAGCAATATCCTTAGCATTTTTATTGTGCCTATTTTTCATTCTCACCGGTGACAGCTTTCCTCTCAAACTAGAGCTCGATGGACTCAGAAGCTGAGAGAGGAACAGTGAGTCTGACTCTCACATCCTGACCACATTTAGATCACATTCACACTGGGGAAGTTTGGCTCAATTAAAGTGAACCCTGGTAAAGTGGCTCTGGGAAAGAACCACGTACCACAGTTTCAACAAATGGTGGTACGTGCCAAATAAGTGAATCAAAATCCACTGGGGAGTAAAAATATACAGTTAGAAAGGTCTGTGGATATGGTCCAAGTTCATTCATTCATTCATTATCTGTAACCCTTATCCAGTTCAGGGTCGCGGTGGGACCAGAGCCTACCTGGAATCATTGGGCGCAAGGCGGGAATACACCCTGGAGGGGGCACCAGTCCTTTACAGGGCAACACACACTCACACATACGGACACTTTTGAGTCGCCAATCCACCTATTAACGTGTGTTTTTGGACTGTGGGAGGAAACCCACGTGGACACAGGGAGAACACACTGCACTCCTCACAGACAGTCACCCGGAGCGGGAACCGAACCCACAACCTCCAGGTCCCTGGAGCTGTGTGACTGTGACACTACCTGCTGCACCACCGTGCCTATGGTCCAAGTTACTGCTGCCAAATTTATATCACATAATTCATGCAATCATTTGTTCATTTTTGTTTCTTCTCCATATGCCTTTGGTTCACATGTTTTGCTTCAGATCCCATGTCAAAAATGTCAGTGTGAACGCTAAGCGAATCATAAAAATAATAAAAATTAATGCCTCATGAAATTAATTAACTCAAGACTTTTAATTAAATAAATACACTTTTCTTCACAACAGGCACCAGAGCTGCTCTTACTCTTTCCTTCGTCTTCCATGCTGTGAGATAACTGAACTACTTCTGCCAATACATCACTATCAAAACCAGGGCAGCCCAGTATCGGGTTCTCTCCCATTAAAAGCATAAGGGCATGTCCTCTAGGAGGTACAAAATTAGAATTAGAATCACTTTATTGGCCACTGTGCTTGCACAGAGAGGAATCTGTTCTCTGCATTTAACCCAATCCTTGCAGTGAAACACGCTAGTGAACACTAGGGGGCAGTGAGCACAAATGCCCAGAGTGGCAGGCAGTCCTGGCCATGGCGCTTGGGAAGCAGTTGGGGGTTAGGTGCCTTGCTCAAGGGTCATGACCTGGGGATCGAACCGGCAACCTTCCGGTTACAAGTCCAGTTCCCTAACCACCAGGCCATAGATGCCCCATATATGGACCTCCTTCTTCTCCCAATGGCACCTACAAAACAGCATCTTCCCAAGGTGCTCTTACACTCCCCTCATTCTCATTCTCGAGAGATCAGCTCTATGCCTTCTCCTAGGCCGGATAAGATTGGGATTGTGCTGGACCGGAATTGGCAAGCCTGCCACAACCTGAGGCACTTTCAGAAGAGGCGTGTGTGCTTGATCGCCAGGCGGAGCATGTACTTGCCATGCTGTCTCTGTCACTTACAGCCTGAAGAAGAGGGGAGAACGAGGGACCGGGAAGACAGGAAGCTTTTTCGAAAGGAAACAATCGGAGGGGAAAATAATAACACGAATGACTGAATATAAAAAAGCTCATCTCCCATTATGAGGATTCTAATCAAGAGATTACATTATCTCTCATCGCAGCCACGGGGGAGGATGCGCAGCCCCTGGTGACGGCTGGGTTTAGGCTGTGCACAGAACTGCACCGGGGACTTAATGGGATCCATTTCAGCAAAAAGCAGAGAGAGATTCAGCGTCGGAAAAGAGAAAAGAAAAGACACGCTGCTTTCCTTCGCTCTTCTGGTGTCGCTCTGTCTTTCTCCCAACCTCCACCACTTACCTTTGCATTCTCAGACTCACGGCCTTTATCCACTTGCGCCTTCGCCTGAATCAGGCTCTGATCATCTGCCTTTCACACTAATCCTGTGAGCCACGTTCAGATTAGAGCCCAAGTGTTTTCCCTGACTTTGTACAAAAGCCGCAAGTTTCATGCCGTCTGAATGGTTCAGAATAGTGTTCGATTTTTTATTCATCCCTGTAACACACCTGCAGAGGTACTTCTCGCCAAATTACCCCACACCCGTGCGATCTAGCTACTCTGAGAGAAAGAGAAAAAGGCTCTGGAATTAATAAATACATGTTCCTTCAGAATTATCTCTCCAACGATTCTTAAATATACATGCTTTGAGTCTTTCCCTCCACTGGGGCTATATCTGACTGCTCAAGGTCTTCTGGCAGAGATGCCTCCTTTCCCCTCATTTTCCTTCCCCTTCTCTCTCTCTCTCTCGATCTGAAGAGAGAGGAGGAAAGTACAAGGTCAGTGTGCGACTCCACGCCTTTGCTGATGGAGTGATGACAAACCCATTTACTCATTCTCAGCCTGCACTGACACTCTCCTCTCTGCTTTATTCTGGCTCTATGCTCTCTCTCTCTCTCTCCCTCGTCTCTCCTGCCTGTTCCACACCACCCCCTCGTTCTACCATGCAGCCGAGGAATATCGTAAACTATTGAAAGAGCCAGTGAACTACAGGAACAAGCAAGCGTGCAAAGGAAAGAGGGAATAAAAGATAAAAACCAGTGTAAGGCATGAGTGAGTAGCGACATGATCCACGTCTGTGAAAAAACTCATTGTACCTTCGCAGGTTCACCTTTCTTGTGTGATGTTCTACACGTTCTATAAGTCTCTCTTCCTTCCTCTGACGCTTGAAGAAAGCATAATTCAGCTGGAGCTCAGGAGAAATCAGAAAAATCATATACTAAAGCTGGTGTACGCAAAAACACTCTTAAATTCACAAATTCCCACATAGACAAGCAAACCTTCTCCGCTGGAAACGTCAAGAAGATTCTCAGTGGGTTGTCTCAGCAGCTGGAAACATCACCTGCCCATCAATCTGACACTAAAGCAGCACAAAATCTCATTTGCAAAATCATTATCGCAATATCGGCCCTCAGCACAGAGGCATATCATTCGCTGTAATACTGAGGTTATCAGGATAGGTTCAGGTTAGATGTGGAGGGATAAATTATTAATATTGGTTGTTTTCAGAAATAAAACCAATTTAAAGGCATAGGAAAATTGTATGTACTGTTTTAACAGTGATCTATAATTCTGGGATGTCCTTCACTTTAATAAGGACTATATACAACTAAAAATGCAGTGATCTGAAAAGCTGTTTTACTTACTATTTACCCTGAGCTAAATGGTAAAAACAGAACTAAATTATATGCAAATGAGCATGATTACCTTTTTCTAATGTCTTTACGCGTAACAGTCTGATATCTACATATATCCAACACTGCTGTTAGGACAACAAGAGACAACAAGTTTTGCCGGACTGCCATTATAGCCATTGTCACAGAGGTGTTTCTGCATTTTCAAAATCAGGAAATGTCCAAACTGCATCCCCTTGTTATTGGAAGGACTGGGGAATCTTTGGTGCTTCAAATCAATGTCTTTGTTTCAATGTGGGCGGCGCGGTGGCTTAGTGGTGAGCACGTTCGCCTCCCAGCGCTGGGATCTTGGGTTCAAGTCCCATCTGAGTGGAGTTTCAATGTTCTCCCTGTGTCTGCGTGGGTTTCCTCCGGGGGCTCCGGAAGCCAATTCACCTACATGGAGGGTAGGTGAATAATAATAATAAATGTCCTGCTAATAAATGTCCTGCTGTGTGAGTGAATGACTGTGTGCCCAGATGTGGATTGGCGCTGTGTCCTGGGTGAAACATTAGTGCCCGATGCAGTCCTCCAGGTGGACGGTCGTTCCTGGTCGAGAGTACACTGTGCACTGTGTGTTTGGCTGCCGCTTCTCAACAGTGTGTGTGTGGACTGAGCATCCTTGGGTGTCTCGAAAGGCGCTATATAAGTGTAACAATAGATAGATGTGGGTTTTATTCTGTGATTGTGTTGTACAGAATGTATTGAGAGCATGTAATTAATGCAGAAATGAAAAAAGTTTTGTTTCTAATATATAACACCGGCTTCAGTGTTTTTCTGGTTCATTTTATTTAAAAACTACACGATCTACCACCAAAGAACAAAGACCAAGAACATTGTGTTGATTTTAAGAATTACGTTTACTTATTTACTCAGTGAAACAGGTTAAAGCCTGTGGAGTTTAACGTGGCTGTGTGCAGCTCTATGGAGTTTTATAAACACACTAACGCCACAAAATGTCTCCCCACCACTTCCCTTCACACTCACGTGAAATAAGACAAATTCAGCAGTCCTCCTCTCTCTGTGAGATATAATACGTCCTGCTGAGTTTGTTAACTAACCACCACTGAGCCGAGGCTCTGGCCAATGCGCCAAACACAGCCCCAGAAACACACACAAACGTAGCAAGGTCCCATCTTATTTCCTATTATTCACGGTTTGCGCTGAAGAACCTACTGTTTTTCGGTTCTAGCTAAGAACTATTTTTTCTCGTTAATGTAGGTGGAAATGTGCTGAAAGGTTCCAAATTTAGTTCCCGAACTGGAATGTGAAATACGGCTGTGCAAACAACAGACGGTGTATTAGCGCCACCTTAAGCTCTCTCTGTGAAATACGGCTGAACTTACAGCTCCTGCTCAAACATGTGCGTTTCAACATTAGGAATCACTCAGTCAGTCGTTTCTGGGCCGGCTCGGTGGGAGGTCCGGCAAAAATTAAGGTCAAATGCTCAATAAATAAATCATTTGGTGAGAATAATGCAGGGAATTTTTTAGCATGGAGCAACGTAATTCATTCATTCAGTATCTGTAAACCTTATCCTATTCAGGGTCGTGGTGGGTCCAGAGCCTACCTGGAATCATTGAGCGCAAGGCGGGAATACACCCTGGAGGGGGCGCCAGTCCCACCTACGGACCTACCAACGTGTGCTTTTGGACTGTGGGAGGAAACCGGAGCACCCGGAAGAAACCCACACAGACACAGTGAGAACACACCAACTCCTCACAGACAGTCACCCGGAGCAGGAATCGAACCCACAACCTCCAGGCCCCAGTCCACTCCGCGCCTGTCTCCATTAAAAGCAGAACGGCGGATTCTTATTATTACCTTAAACAATTAAAGCCACCTTTGAAATGACACTCACTAATTACTAATGCAAATGCCAGTGGATGCCAAGAGATGGATCCAGCTGAAATATGAAAAGTGGACCCCTTGTGGTGAAGATTTCATTTCCATGAACTCAGACCTTGCTCAAAACTGCATTCCAATGCACCACACATTCACAGACGGACCAATGTGTGTACAGCAGAGAGACAAGCCCCTGAGAACAGGCCCATCATCTCACCGCCTGAAGACCCACTGCTGCTGTTCTGTGTGACAACTGCAGTAGACTGTTGCAGAATGCAGCAAAAAACTGCTGCACCGCAGCCTGATGCTGTCTGGATTCCCGTTGCCATGGTTCCCCCTGCATCAGTGTGCTGTGTCCGCTCACAGCTCTCTGGTCCTCCCTGCACGTGGCCGATACCTGCAGCCTTCAGGGCTAACGGCAAGGAACTGACAGGGGGCTGTGGGGGCTGTTTCTATCTCTGCAATGATCTTATGACCTCAGCAAACCTGTCTCCTCCTGGAAACGCAGCCTATTATGGTATATCTCGCCATCTCTCCTTCACACCGCGTTAAAAAGTTATGCCAACGTTTACCTGTACGTATAATTAATTCTGTTGGTGGCCCAGTGGAATCTCACTCCTGTGTCGACTACGAGAGGATGAGTTATCAATTCCACAGCGTCCTGCAACCATTAACTGCTGTTTTTTTTTTTTTTGTAGCTACGTTTTGGGACAGGATTTGCATTCATTCACTTGTCTGCTTCGTCCTGTTCAGGATCGCGGTGGGTCCGGAGATTACCTGGAAGCAAGGCAGGAACACAGTGTGATGTATGACACTGAAAAGAATATGTTGGCACCCCTTACAATCAGGGAAGTCATCCACTTTAAGCTGCTCCCACTGTGGACACAGATGTTCAGCGGTGTACACACAGAGAGTACGGTGTAGTCACCGTAGAAAAGCAATGCAATTAAAGTGGCAACCTCTGGAGCAGCTGGATATGAGCTGACAGTCACCGTGGTCAATGTTTAAGCGACAGCTAGAAGGGTATACAGCTCCCAGGCCTCAGGTTATGAAGCAGTGAAGCTGTTATCTATGAACTGATGGAGAATTATTCAAAGGGTGTTTTGGAATTTCATGGTAAACAAATTAAACAATAAATAAAACTATATCGATAAATTAGGGCGGCACAGTGGAGCAGCAGGTAGGTGTCGCAGTCACACTGCTCCAGGGACCTGGAGGTTGTGGGTTCGATTCCCGCTCCAGGTGACTGTTTGTGAGGAGTGTGGTGTGTTCTCCCTGTGTCTGCGTGGGTTTGCTCTGGGTGACTGTCTGTGTGGAGTGTGGTGTGTTCTCCCTGTGTCTGCGTGGGTTTCCTCTGGGTGACTGTCTGTGTGGAGTGTGGTGTGTTCTCCCTGTGTCTGCGTGGGTTTCCTCCGGGTGACTGTCTGTGAGGAGTGTGGTGTGTTCTCCGTGTCTGCGTGGGTTTCCTCCGGGTGACTGTCTGTGAGGAGTGTGGTGTGTTCTCCCTGTGTCTGCGTGGGTTTCCTCTGGGTGACTGTCTGTGAGGAGTGTGGTGTGTTCTCTCTGTGTCTGCGTGGGTTTCCTCCGGGTGCTCCGGTTTCCTCCCACAGTCCAAAAAAAACACACATTGGTAGGTGGATTGGCGACTCAAAAGTGTCCGTAGGTGTGAATGTGTGTGTCTGTGTTGCCCTGTGCAGGACTGGCGCCCCCTCCAGGGTGTATTCCCGCCTTGCGCCCAATGATTCCAGGTAGGCTCTGGACCCACCGCGACCCTGAACTGGATAAGAGTTACAGATAATGAATAAATGAATGAATACATGAATAAATTAATTAAAAAAGAAAGTGTGAATATGCTACATTCACAGTTGCTAACATATTTTTGGACACAATATTACCCTCAAGAACAGAACAAATCGATGCACATGCTTCTGAAGCTCTTCTTACTGATGTAACTCTGTTTTTTAGGTTATTTTTAATGACAATTATCATATCATTATCATTTTTAATACTACACGACAGTTACAATGAGAACGAGGACGGCTGAATTCTGAATTACCATTAGACTTTATTCAAAAAAATGCTTTAAAACATAAACATCATGCATTTAATCCAACACAACAGCTAGACTGTACTTTCCACACATCACAACTGATGTCACTGTGGGCATGGGGCTTCCATGTGCCTGGAAAATACATTTCTGAAACACTGAGGACCAACACGGATGATCCAAAATATACAAACAGATGAAGTGCTTAATAAGAAAGGGCCACAGTAAGCATTAAGCAGGGTTAAGTGTAATGTTTATCATAAGTAATGATGCAGAATTCATGTGTTCATGCATTTAATGTAATATAACAGTGTGGTGGCACTTTGTGAAAGTGTCTGCTGTGTTGAATAAACATTTGCTGTGTGTCGCTGACCTGCAGCACGGTCTGGATCTTCGCGGAGACGTCGGCTTGCTCGTACAGTTTGATGCCCTCCAGAGCTCCGTTTGGAGACACCACGATCTGCCGCAGATGGTTCAGAACAATACTGTGAGCCGCAGCCACGGCGTTGAACTTGTCAAACAGCAGCTCCAGCAGTTCCAGCAGCAACCTGAGGATGGCGGCAGAGTGAGAGAAAGAACAAGAGAGAGAGAGTGAATGGGAGTCACAGAAAATCTATGATTAAGAGAACAACAAGTCAAACAACAGACTGACCTCTCCTCTTTATCAACATGATTTCACTACCCCACCTCCGCTACTTTGCCTCCTGAAACACTGCAGCCGTGGAAATAAACCTTCCGAGAGCCTTCCACCTCTCTGAAGGACCCCCGCACCTTGTTTATAATAAACACAGAAACAGTAGGGTGCTGACAGGCTCTCCCCGCTGAGCTACGGCAGCTGTTCGCAAACAACAATTAGCAGCATCTGTCAAACTCCGCTGGTCCACTAGGAGGACTAACATCTGTCGGAGGTTTTTTTGTTCGCTGGGAGGCTGAGACACTTCTGGACTTTTCGCATTCCAGAAAGCTGCCTCCGCTGGATAAGGAGGAACAGAAAAGCCTTGGCTGGGAACGAGCAGTGCTAGAGCCAGTGGTGGCAGGCTTACATGAGGGGTTTAGGGGTTTCTGTCAATGAAGCAGTCAGATGGAAGGAGATGAAAATAGAAGATCAGAATGGCTGTTATGGTTTAGTGAATAATGTGGTGCTGGCCAGGAGTTCAAAAGGATTGCAAGGCATTCAACTTGTAAACAGGAAATAAGAATAACACGGAGGGGAAAAAATAGATCATTAACAGAAACCTGAATTAAAAACCTGAAAAAATTAGCTCCATTCCCAGAGCTACAATATCTATATTATACTGGGCTGTGAGTTTCTGTTCTAATGGAAAAATGTAAACAAATCACTGCGTGGGTTTCCTCCGGGTGACTGTCTGTGAGAAGTGTGGTGTGTTCTCTCTGTGTCTGTGTGGGTTTCCTCCGGGTGACTGTCTGTGAGAAGTGTGGTGTGTTCTCTCTGTGTCTGTGTGGGTTTCCTCCGGGTGACTGTCTGTGAGAAGTGTGGTGTGTTCTCTCTGTGTCTGCGTGGGTTTCCTCCGGGTGACTGTCTGTGAGGAGTGTGGTGTGTTCTCCCTGTGTCTGCGTGGGTTTCCTCCGGGTGACTGTCTGTGAGGAGTGTGGTGTGTTCTCCCTGTGTCTGCGTGGGTTTCCTCCGGGTGACTGTCTGTGAGGAGTGTGGTGTGTTCTCCCTGTGTCTGCGTGGGTTTCCTCCGGGTGCTCCGGTTTCCCACCACGGTCCAAAAAGTGTGTCTGTGTTGCCCTGTGAAGGACTGGCACCCCCTCCAGGGTGTGTTCCCGCCTTGCGCCCAATGATTCCAGGTAGGCTCTGGACCCACCACTGCCCTGAACTGGATAAGGGTTACAGATAATGAATGAATGAATGAAGATATTCAAAGTACTTTAAAGTTGTGAAACACACACACAAACCAGAATCTCACACACATGCAAATAAACATGTTTATTAACACACACACACACACAAACAGAGCGACCAAACATGACATCCTCGTTTTGGCTAAAACTATAAACAGGGAAAACTACTTTTAAACACTGTGATAACGGATGACTGCAAACACTGGCTCTTGACATGTCACTTTAATTCAACATGTTCTTTGAGTCTCTCACTATCTAGAGCAGCATGCGAGGATGCCTTCCCAGCCATGCTGCGGTTTCCATAGCAACAGTCCCCTACCTTTACTGCGGCACGCTGCCAGAGACACACAGAAGTAAATACAGGAATGAGGCTCATTTCAGAACAGAAACTAATTCACTCACAGCACGGCTATTCTGTCCCAAAAGACCTGTTCAATACAAACAGATATAACAGATATTCCATCAGTAAAACAGATAAACACTCCACCATGTCAACGGTGAAGCTGCACTGCACAAACTTTCACAGTCCCACCCCCCACCCACATCACCCCCCACCCCACACACACACACACACACACACCCACACACACAGTGCTTTCCTTGTTTTATCTCTCAATTATTTAAATGCTCAATTAGTTTAGGTTTCTTGGGTATTTTCAGAAAGTGAGGGTGACTAATTTACTTCAGCATACGATTGAATTAGTCGTTCAAACTCATCTCCTGGGTTTCCTCAAGGACCACCTGAGTTTAAAAATCCCTATTAATCAAAACTAGAAAAACAACTGGAAACTGTATATAACCCTTAAACCACATTTACTGAGTTATATCTGCGCTTTTGTCTTCAGGCTTTTTTTTTTATTTGCTTTGTGGATTGTTGCTACATTTTATTGGATTATTTTTTTTTTTGCCAGAACCTATGACACAGTAAAAGCTGATCATTTAAAGAGCCACAAACAAGCAACACATATCTCCATCTCCATCAAGAGAGACACAATGAAATCACCCGCTGCGACTGCCTCAGAAGACGACGTCTAGGATCCCAGCTTTAGGATAATCCTTAGAATAAGCAGAGCATAGATGTGTTCTATCAAACGTACGCCCTTATTCAGGCGCTCACACGTCTGTCGTTTTAAATCTCAGCGGAACCTGGGAGGATATTTAGTCCCAAACAGTCAAATAATATTCTACAAAATGTCAGCTGCTAAACATAACCCCAAAAATCGTATGAATTATCACAGCCACCACAAAAACAGACTGCAATATTCAGCCAATAGAGTTTGCAGATATTTCCATTTGGAGAAACGATACGCACGATATGTAAGAGCAGGAATGTCATCATCCAGAGAAAGGCGAGAGAAGAGTAACAGTTCTAGAGAGCCGGGTTCAGTTCTGCCCTGGATAAGTGCTCTCTTAAGTGCCATCATTATCTCGCCTTTTCTCCCACTGCTTTTGTTTTTCCTCGCTAACTCCCACACTTAAGGAAATGCAGGCTGGGGCCGTTTTATGGATTATACCATTTCTCTAAATGAGGGAGTTATGAATACGAAGTGATAAAGGCGAGCATTGATCCCAGAAGACATAAATTGGAAAGAGAGAGAGTGTGTGTGTGTGTGTGTGTGTGTGTGTGGTTGGGGGGGGGGCTATTAAAATGCCCTGAAACACAAGGCATAAGGCAAGAAAACATAGCGACCGTCATCAATACTAATTTCAGCTTCCTAAACTGACCCTTGAATAATGACCACATGGATGATGTAGATTCAGATCACAAGCCTAAGTGCACTTTCACAGAAATAATACAGATAAGGGTCTTTTCTCTCAGCGCACCAAGAGGACCAGCAAATACATCAGAATCTTTTGTTTATTTAATGCAGGGACCGTCTTACAGTAACGCACACGACCGGGGCACGTGCCTCAGCTCCTAAACTTCACAGAGCGCTATTTATTAACCAACAGAGTAAACAAAACACCCCATAAACCAGCGTTCCAAATCAGAAAAGTGACATAAATAAAACCTGATATTAGAGGAAGTACGACAGCAGCTTGTTGGCACTTTTGCCTCACTGCCTGAGCATTTACGAAAGGTTCTTTCATTTACAATAAACACTGGGAGGAGGTTATTATACTGAATCCCCTCCTCTGATTTAGCCGGGCTGGTAGTTAATACAGACCCCGCGCTGCTGAGTACCTGAGGAAAGCTTTCAGGTGATGAAACCCAGGTGGTAAAAAGCAGCACGTTGTTGTTTTTCTTCATTTCTGACAACAGTATACAAAATCTGGCTAATGTTGACTTTAAGTGTCAAGTTATTTTATATATATGATGGAAAATTTATCGCTCAAAATGCCTTTCTAATTCTAAATAGTTTTTTTTTTTTTTTTTTTTTTTTTTTTTTAAACATAGTCAAACAAAAAAGGTTTGAAACTAACGTCATTATTTAAACCAAGGCAAATGTTCAGGAGAAAAGTCCTTATTCATTCATTCATTCATTATCTAAATTAGGGTCGCGGTGGGTTCAGAGCTGCACACATTCACTCACACACTCACACCTACGGACACTTTTGAGTCGCCAATCCACCTACCAACGTGTGTTTTTGGACTGTGGGAGAAAACCCACGCAGACACAGAGAGAACACACCACACTCCTCACAGACAGTCACCCGGAGGAAACCCACGCAGACACAGGGAGAACACACCACACTCCTCACAGACAGTCACCCGGAGGAAACCCACGCGGACAAAGAGAGAACACACCACACTCCTCACAGACAGTCACCCGGAGGAAACCCACGCAGACAAAGAGAGAACACACCACACTCCTCACAGACAGTCACCCGGAGGAAACCCACGCAGACAAAGAGAGAACACACCACACTCCTCACAGACAGTCACCCGGAGGAAACCCACGCAGACACAGGGAGAACACACCACACAGACAGTCACCCGGAGGAAACCCACGCAGACAAAGAGAGAACACACCACACTCCTCACAGACAGTCACCCGGAGGAAACCCACGCAGACACAGGGAGAACACACCACACTCCTCACAGACAGTCACCCGGAGCGGGAATCGATCCCACAACCTCCAGTTCCCTGGAGCTGTGTGAAAAGTCCTTATTTTATGATTTAAACCAATCAAAATACTGCTACAGTCTACGGGAAGCAGTCAGTCCTCCACATTCCTGGGGTTAGTTTTCACAGATTTCATTATTTGTGAGTGATTTAATAATTAAATTGTAAGTTTGTGGTGTACTGTGAAAAATTGTTGACTCAAAGATCAAGAAAACAAAAACAGTGTAGTAGCTCATGAAAAATGTATGAATAAAATATGAATTTATATTTTATATCATGTATTCTGTTCTATCATATACTACCATATGAAAATGTATTATTAATATCTTAAATTTACAATGAATTTATTTTCCGAAATAACATCCTGGGGATGCTACACTGTTCCTCGTTGGAGCCTCGCTGTGTTGTGTTTCCCAGCGTGTGGTGTCACATTTTTCATACGTGTTTTTCATCTAAAAGTTCAATAATCAAAAGCACAGTGCCTCTATTGCATCTGTAACTGTTCCCAAGAGGCAAAAAAAAGAGAAGACCTGTCAAGAGTAGGTGGAAGTATTGGATTCATGATTATACAGCACAGTCAATTTGTGTTGGTTTCTTTGTGTGTTAGAAAAAGTGTCAACAGTATTTTGAGTCAAGAATGCGTGAGTATGTGAGTGTGTTGCCCTGTGAAGGACTGGCGCCCCCTCCAGGGTGTATTCCCGCCTTGCGCCCAATGATTCCAGGTAGGCTCTGGACCCACCGCGGCCCTGAACTGGATAAGGGTTACAGATAATGAATGAATGGATGGATTTAGAGTTGTTGCCTAGAGACATTCACATTTTTTCCTGGGTCCCTTACCATTATAAATGTAGAGGGCCCCCTTCCAGTGGGACAGTGATATAACACACAAAAGAGACACTAAGGTCTATACTGCGCTGGTCAACTGTTTACTATCACATTATGTGTGTGTTCATTTGACTGAACGTTCCTAAAAATAGGGACCTAGTTTTGTACACTGACAGTAAATATGAATTTTACTGCATCTCTGTCCAAATGTTCGGAGAAAGACTTCTCTGAGGCCTGCACGGGACAGCAACGTCTAGCTATAACTCTCTGACCTGCAGTTTACTAGAGCTACGATAATGTTATGTCACCATAACGAGCACCGTGTCATTAATCTTGTTAAATCCTCCCCACAGGCTTATGAGTAAATTAGCTGTGTGAATAATATTCAGGCACTATAACATCGTATTACTGCGGAATGGATACACATGGATTATATCCTTCTACATTTGATTCAGAGCATGGCTAAACAATTATCTAACAAGTTCTAAGTAGTGCCTTACAGATTGAGAAGCAGGTAGTATGTAATTTAAATGCTCAGCGAGGGTGTATACAGCTGCACATTGCCTGAGTAATTGCTACAAGCAAGTTATGATGTCAATGAAAGGGGCTTTCAGGGCCTTCACAGAGGTAGTAACAGACAGTAAACCATCCATTAAAGGCTAAGCAGCAGCTCTATGAAAGTGTCAAACAAATAAATACAGTGGAGTTTGAGTTCCTAACTTGTGTTTATTTAGAGGCAGAAAACATGTTATTTCTTACTAATTGAAGGAATAAGGTTTAAAAGACCGTTGGCCCCTCCCCCAGCGGTGTTGGGAAACTCTAATAGGCGTCTTGCCTGTGACGTAGACGGTGGACAACAACTCTAGAAGCTGCACTTAATTTAATGCAAAATGACGAAAAGGTGTGTTGTTTTTGGCTGCAATCATTCAATGTACAGTGGGACATCTGTGAACAAATGGCCCAAAGATCCCAAAATATCCAGAAAATGGACTAAATTTGTCCACTTTAAACGGGCACTTTGGAAAGGACCCTCCGCTCGCTCCATTATCTGTAGCACATTTCACTGGCGCTTTTCCAACAATATGGGCATGTAAGGACACCAACGAAAAGGCTCTGTCTGCATCTGTATAGAGATTTACCATTGCTCCTAATGATTCTTTACTCACCGCAACAGCCTGGTGTTGTCAAAGGTGAACTGGAGTGTATTAGCTGTTTACTCTGAAGCGAGATTAGTTGTTCTAATGTAATGTTCACTGTTTACAGCTTCAGGAATTACTATGTAAGATCAGGTCATATTTTGACTTATCCTTGTGAGGTCAAACTCTTGAACTTTGCAGGCCATGGTTGTCTTTATATGGTCCTTACCTTGGCTGGTTGTCTTGTGCCAGGCTTTCTCCTCTCTGGTAAGCATGGTCTGCAATCTGGGTGGTAGATCTCTTCAGGATCTGTTTGAGTTCAGGCTCTAGGCGCTCCATGATGGCATTAATGGTCTCCGGTATCTTCTTGAGTTTGGCCAGAGCTTTGATCAATATACCCATAAACTCAGCGCTGTTCTCCTCTGGATCGACCTCCAGGTCCTCCCTCACCTCCTGCAGATCTCGAACTACAGACAAACACAAAGATACGTTCAGCACGGATATTTGGAAGAGCGTAAATACATCTGCATATTTTAAAGCCTGCTGCTATTAAATGTGCTGCCAAGGTGTGGCTACAGAACTGTTTGAGTACCATGTATTCTGGGTGGTTTAACACCACATTTTGACACAATGGAGATACACAGATTTGTCCTGACAGCAGCAAAATGTTACTTGAGGGCTACAGGGCTCCTGAATGATGCAACCATCTCAATGCAGATGTTATTTTAGGAGATTGGGAGTTTCACACAGAGCACTGCCACTGCTATCAATGATATTGTGTAAGTGGCAGGTCAATGAAACACCATGGATGGCTTCATATACCTCAGATACTGGACATGACAGCATTCACCCTCCCAACTTTGTAACCCAGGGTGATAGTACAAGCCCTGACTAAAGAAATTAAGTTTAAACATGCATTGGTTTATTTATCCAAAAGCCAGTTTCAGTAACCGAGGGTCAGAGCCAGTTGAGGTGGTTCGGGCGTCTGGTCCAACTGGAAGGAGGCCCCAGGGCAGACCAAGAACACGCTGGAGAGACTACATGTCTCGACGCCTGGACACGTGGCTGGGGAGAGGGAGGTCTGGGTTTCTTTGCTCCGACTGCTTCCCCCGCGACCCGGACCCAGATAAGCGGTAGATAATGGATGGATGGATGGTTTATTTATTTAGTTAACTATGTTTTTTTTTTAAGAATATTTCAGAGATTTTATATCAATTTATGTATTAATTTTATAAAATGTAGCTGATACATCAATTATATCCCTCCATCAAAGTCAGAGACCTTCAACCAACCTTGTGTTTACTGTCACTACTGAATCTTCTCCCATGTTTGTGTCAGTCACTAAACACATCCTCAAACCTGGGCAACACACAGCCAACTCCAGACTTCACTCTGGTTCCATTAAGAGTGACAGCGGAGTGCTGTTCTAATTTTTATCCCATGTCTCTGTTAATTCCTCTCAAACCAATGAATGTTTATGGCAAGTTAATGGACTTTACTGACTGTAGTTTGTACAATAATTACTACAATTATCACCAACAAATGAGGTGCATTGAGGCCATTAGACAAAATAGTAGGTGACAAAAGGAAGAGTCCTCTGCGCCAGGGGGGAAAACACTTTTGGTGGCACCATCCTATTACACTTCAAGTACCACCAATGGCAGTAATTGCACACTTTTCACGTAACATGGGGCAAAGTGGTTAGAGCAAGGATTACTTTGGCCCTAGTTGTGAATCGGAGGCGTTTCTACCTGCTTTAGCAAATTCCCCTTAAAAAGGGACTATTAAGAGAAAGTAATCAACTAAGGAGCAGTCGCTGACGAATTAACACTCAGAGTGAGAGACAGAAACTTGGGTCTTCCCCAAACCGGAATTAAGAATAGAGTGCCAGCTGTTCCACGTAAGCTAGAAAACACTTACAAGGTACTAAAAAGTTATTAGTCTCGCAATCTGACTTCCTCAGAGAGTTTGGTGGTAAGGAGCTGCCTACTGGGCATTTGACTGACAGGCAGAACAACCAATCAAAGTCTGTCATTTAAACCTGCAGTGATGCATAAATTAGACAAGGATTTTGTGCACGAGCTGGTTACATTTAAGATGTGATGTCATGAGCTTTCCACACATTTTTTACATTTCTCACTGTTACAGTTAAAAATGTCGTTATGACACACACAAAAAACTCTAGTCATATTCACAATATTAAAACTAGTTATATTTAAACATTAATGTACATATGGTAAAAGACTCCTTTTCACTCCTTTTGTCCATTTCAGACCTGTACATTACGCCAGACAGTACCCAGACGAGTTGGATGTGTGAGTACAAACATCTAGATTTCAATCCAAGATGGCGGCGCATGCAAATGCAGCGGCTTCTCTCTCTGTTCACTTTATTTAGTTGTTATACGTTTATCTTGCACTACTGTTTACTCTGCCTTGTACATCCAGTATCCTACCTCCAAATCAGGTTATTGTCTTCAGTCAGTGTCCCATTGACTCATGTACTCTATCAGTGAGCTGCTGGTATCGTATGTCCTGCACTTGTCTTCTGTTTGTTCCCTTTCATATATTTATACACTTAGCTAGTTGTATTTAGTCTATTTTTGTTAAATGTTACTGCATCTTGGAGAGGAGAGTAATGTAATTTCAATTCTCTGTATGTCCTGTACATATGCAGAATTGACAATAAAACTCTCTTGAACTTGAACTAAAGCATTTGTGCCGGACATTACTCGGACTTTAACAAGAAACCCCTATTACACAGTCCAGGTAATGTATGGACCTTATTTTCAGGAATTCATATGTAAAACAGCTGTAAGATCCATCTTATAACACTGTATAGAATGTTACATTTTTTCAAGTCTTACAAAATCAAAAGCGATATGAGGCTACGAATTACAGCAGTTTCACCACAGGTTTGGGATCAACCACTGCTTTATTCTTGCCACCACTGCCGTGTATTCAGCCTTTCTCCAAAGTTCATAACTGTCACTGAGTAGTATATGTAATGGTTGTGTATGTACAGTACTCTTCGAGGTTATACTACAGAAAAACCAAACCTCAGAGTACTGTACATTGTTATGATTATGGATCTCGTGGAAACACGCTGACTCACTAAACAGCACTTGGCAGACTGTTCAAATGCAAGACAGGCTTTCATATGCATATGAGGATGCCGGCTCTGGGATTGGCTCTTCTATATTGGTAAATCCTTATCAATTACTGTAGACAGGCGAGAAGAAATGTCACACCAGCACAAAAGTGAAATGATAATCTAACTTATGGCTGGCAAGTGTTCAGTGGCTTTGCGGGGGGGGGGGGGGGGGGAGATGCACTGAATAATGGAACGGAAGGTAATTGGTTAATAAATATACGGAATGAGCATTTTAATAATTGTGTGCGTAATTGAGCTGGTTTTTGCGCTAAGAGCCGTGGGACGGCAGATGTGGGGGAAGCGGACAACGGTGGGTGGGATAGTGGAGTTGATAACACCAGCAGGGCTCCCCAGAGGAGCCAAGCCCACACTGGAGTGCAGGGCTAACGAGGCCTTCGCCCCCACTGTGCTGACAGCTCGGCGTGATTAATAATGGAAGAGTAGAGCTGCTCAACAGTCGTTATCTCTGTTATTGGAACACGATATGACGGTATCATGATTATAGATGTGCAGAAGGAGGAGGGGGGCCACATGCATGCAGATGTGAATACGTTGAGGGTGCCACTGTGTTCGGGCATGTGGAAATGTCTAAAAGTGATAAAGGAGGCGCCTGTGTGTTTTAGTGGTACGTGTTCTGCCGATGGCTGCATTGATGCTCAGCTACTAATGGC
Source organism: Hoplias malabaricus (assembly GCF_029633855.1). Lineage (NCBI taxonomy): Eukaryota > Metazoa > Chordata > Actinopteri > Characiformes > Erythrinidae > Hoplias > Hoplias malabaricus. The sequence goes on from NC_089803.1 coordinate 68,853,469, forward strand.
ATCTTAATGGACGTAATAACTATGGCACGATCTCTGCTAATGTTTTCATTATCACTAACACTGGCGGATAAATCTGCGCTCCTCACCCAACAATAACACCCCTCTCTTTAGTTCCACCCCAGGCACCTTCCACTGTAGCTTTGGCTGCAGCTGAAATTTTGTAGGTCTTAAGCTATTGCTTTCATCAACACTGGCTGGGAAACCTAAGCTCAGTAATATTATAATATTGGCCAATAAGGCACAATAAAGACCTGCAGCTGTTAAGGCTTTGGCTGTGAATGGTGCCTTAAGGAAGCTTTATTCTAAAGCTTTTCCAAACTAAAAGAAAAAGGTTTTCTGTTACTCCTACAGAAGCCCCGGAGCTGTTAACACTGTTAACAACGTGCAGCGGAAAAACCCATGCAATCCTAATAACGATGGTGAAAAGTTGTTACTCGTAGGAGGCCCGAAAACAGACGTTCCCAGCTGCAAGAGACCCAGGGAGAAATTCATTATTGAAGGCAGCGAATGGAAGCAAGCAATAGTGGCGTTAAAGCAGTGCAATTTCACACTTCTGCTGTGAAATGGGCTTTTGTCTTTCTGTTCATTTCTCAGACACTTTGTGACTTTGTGCTTCATTCCCTTGTTTCCTTACTGCTTGATGCTCCTGGAGTGCTGAACTGGGAGGGCTCCGTGAGTTTACGTGGAGTGGACAGGCTGCTGACATCCAAAATGGAGGAGTCCTTCAGAGTCGACCTGGGGTGGGAGAGGGAAAAAAAGGGAAGAATATGGAGTGTAACAACAGAATTTTGAAGCCATAAAAGGTTGCAGTGTTTGTTTTTACAGTAAGTGACACAGTCTAAGAAAGGAACACTAGAGTGCCCTACAATATTTGATCTGAGATTTGAAAGGTCATTTATACTGAAAGTAATTGCAATTATAAAACAATCTCCACCTAATTTTAGTTATTATATACAGGACTGGATGAATTATTGCAGCCAGAACCTGCTCATGCACCATTTCTTCTGAAATCAAGGCTATAAATTAGTAGTTTACAGCCCTTACTCCTTTGGGAAGGCTTTAGATGTTGAAACATTGCCACAAGTATTTGACTGCTTTCAACTACACCAGCATTAATAAGATCAGGTACTGATCTTTGACGATTATATACGGATCACTAACTACACTCCCACTCACCCCAGAGATAGTGGATGGAGGTCCATCACTCCAGGGAACGCATTTCCACTGCTCCACAGTCCAATGCTGGGAGGTTTTTAGCCCTCTAGCCAAGGCTTGGTGTTAGGCATGGGGACCATAGGAGTTTATTGGTCAACTCTAACACAGCTGGAAATTTGGGTTTGGTAGATTATTTATTTGTTGTAACAATGCTTCTTGGCAATAAATCGTATACCGTTGGAAAGCCTGTTAATTTCCCTTTTATATGGTGCCACATTTGTAAGGAACATGCATTTGTATGAGCTGAGTATGTGGGTTGCGCCCATGAAAAATTCGCCAAACAGCGTTTGACTCGTTTGGTGTGTGATGGACTGGATGATTGATGTTTTAAGAAACAAGACTGTTTGGCAATTTAAGAATTTACTCATTTAACAAAAACAGGAGCCTCAGTAGCGTGTGGAAGAACCATACACAAGCCACAACAGCCTGGCACCTCCACCCCCTGCTGGTCACCAGCCTGGTCACACCCCGCAATCAGTGTTCTTAAACAAAGAACTCGTTTGTTTGCAGGTAATTGTGCAAAAGTATTTGAAGATGAGGTCCTTTGTGCTTTTGTTGGGGGTCAATGATCTGTGGCCCAAAAATCCAAATCTGAGAAAGAAAAAAAAAAGAAAGAAATGGTAGGGAAGAGATGTCGGATGCGTCTAGAATGATGAGCACAATTGTAGATGTGCAGCCCTCGCAGAGCAGTGACAGATGGGTGTTGTTGATATCTCAACACATGATTAGTGCAGCCCCATCAACCTATCAGCATTCTTTGCTAAGCCCACTGTTCACACAGTTTTATAGCAACAAGAGGCAAAAATCACAGTGAAACTAAACCGTAGAGGATGCTGCTGATTCTTACTGTTGCTCGCTCTGTAATCCAGTACCACAGTGTATCAATCTGTATTGGTTGCATTTTAGAAATTGCAGACATTATGGTGGATTCATCAACAGAGTTTTCTCAAATTTGGAGCCTGTGTCTGATTGGCTGTAGCTGTTTGTCTTCCACAGATTCTCTCCTAGAGTCTGATCTATTGTCTACTCAAATTGTCCTGCATCGTTTCCATGGTGTCAGATTAACTTTCACGGAATGGTGCTTGTTTTATTTGTGAAGGAACATTTTTGTTCTTTTATAATGTGGTGCCTGTAGAATAAATATAATATTTCCATATGCTCAGATGTTGACCAGTGTCCTGACGAACATATGCATAACAGGATTTTAACAGGTCCTCCAGTTGCGAATAGTTTTTCTTTAATCAAAAACAAAATAATATTTAGGATCAAAATTGATGTTATAGTAAAATAAAAATGATTTTGAATATGTCAAAAATGGTGATCAAATCTCAAGGCAAACAGCTTGAAATGGCTTAATCTGTTTAGAATTAATAGATATTCATCATCCTTGTTCTTCCCAATTTCATATATTTACAGGAGGTCCTCAGGTTACGTCAGTCCCGAGTTACGATGTTTCTTGATTACGACATCTCCCATTTACTGTATAAAGTGTTTTTTCGACTTAATTGGTTTTGTGTCGTAAACGTCGTAACGCGAACTTCGTGTTTGGTGTGCGCGGCGGAAGAATACACGGTTACGCGGCTCAGGACCGAGGAGGACGGCGTCACCCCAGTCGCATTGTACGCCATTTTAGCTTGCTGCTATGTCGTTCTCTCGGATAGGATAAGCGCTTACAGTATGTTATTTACGTACAGTACGTACGTATGTTCCGACTTACACACAAAAATCGGTTTACAACGCGACGTAGGAACGGATTAACGTCGTAAGTCGAGGACCCCCTGTACTCCTGAATGCAGTTTGTTAATATCAGATTCACATGCCCAGGAAAGTAACACTTGAAATGCAGACCACTACTGTGAGCTTTATTTGTCCTTGTGAACGATGATTAATTCTAAGAAACTAAATAAAATAAAAAAGCAAAAAATAAATAAATAAACAAAGATCCCCACCTCCTCTGTCCCCCCTCCCTCTTTAATACTGCAGTGTAATGAGATGTCTTTTTCTATACATAAGGCCCAGCTGATGGGACCCTGCTCCATCATTTACCGCAAACACAGATAACTCATTCAGAGGCGAGTGAATGAGAATGAGAGGAATAATAATGGGCAGGATTTTGTTTTCCGGCAGCCACGCAGCGGTCGCCAGGGGATTACAGGCCCCCTCGGCTCGCGAAGGCTACGGACCGGTGTCGCCACTGCCGCAATGCTAATTCTTTTGTATTAGCTAAGACGCCATGGTGTAGCACATTAGGCTAATGCAGGTCGGCGACCCTGCCGAGCTAAAGTGTGCTGTTGTGGTGTTGTTTTTGATCTCAGGAATGCGGCAGTGTGTTTTTGTTCCCCGTCTGCTGTGTTTACTGGCCCGCAATTACAGCTCACAGCTTTCATGAGGCAAAGTGATTTATTAATCAGGGTCAGAATGCGACTACGGTTGTGTGTTTGGTTTTTTAAATGGGTCTTTTAGAAAGGAGCTGAAAGTTAGAGGGTTTACATTTTTCCTCTGAAAGAAACAGTCTGCAGTCTACATAAATCTGTCCATGAGGCCATGCATATAAACCTAACCCAAACAAAGTAAGGACATTTGTGTTTGGTAGATTATTTCCTTGTTGTATTAATGCTTATTGGCATTAAATCTTATACCTTCATTTCTTTATTATGGTTTGATCTATATTTCTAATATACAGGGGTTGGACAATGAAACTGAAACCTGGTTTTAGACCACAGTAATGTATTAGTGTGGTGTAGGGCCTCCTTTTGCGGCCAATACAGCGTCAGTTCGTCTTGGGAATGACATACACAAGTCCTGCACAGTAGTCAGAGGGATTTGAAGCCATTCTTCTTGCAGGATAGTGGCCAGGTCTCTACGTGATGCTGGTGGAGGAAAACGTTTCCTGACTCGCTCCTCCAAAACACCCCAAAGTGGCTCAATAATATTTAGATCTGGTGACTGTGCAGGACATGGGAGATGTTCAACTTCACTTTCATGTTCATCAAACCAATCTTTCACCAGTCTTGCTGTGTGTATTGGTGTATTGTCGTCCTGATTCATGGCACCGCCTTCAGGACACAATGTTTGAACCGTTGGATGCACATGGTCTTACTGGTGCAATGTGGAATTAATAAAGATTGTCCACCAGGCTGCTCCAATTTAGCCCTGAAACCTCACACACTACAATGACAGGTGTTTCAGTTTCATTGTCTAACCCCTGTATATATTTATATTTACATCTATGATGGAACAATGCTGTGAGAACCTGGACCATAACATATCTCTAAAGTATGGAATGAAACTCTAACTCTCCATCCTTCGTTCCACTGCTCTACAGCCAGGTTCTTGGTGGGTATCGGGGGTGGGGTGTTTATATCCTTCTAGTCATTGGCATTGGGCAAGATGGCAGCACAAGTAGCTCTACTGAAAACGCTTATCTGTGGAGTATATACTGTATTCAGAAATCGATGCACATTAATACGGTTAAACTTACTGATTTGAATACGTGTCTATATTTGGGGATACAGATGGTAGCATGTGATGAATCAGCTTTTTCCAGTTTTAATTTTATTTTGTAGCAATCTCGTCTGCTGCTGTGTTTTCTGATTGAAACTCGTCTTTCCTTTCGCTGTAAGTGAATCACATGTGTCTTTACTTCTTCAAAACTGCAGCCTTTTACACCAACTTCCCCCATATTCTGCTCTGTGCTTTATAATTAGTCTAATCAGTTATTCTGTGCATCTCTGTGTGACACACTCCACACCCTTTTAATGATAAACCGAGACTGAGCCACTGGATGTTTTCAGCAGTTCTGAGAGCACATGGTAATGAGTGATACAACATCACCAGCGAAAGCATAGGTGAATTAATCAAAGACTGGAGAGGGGGAGGGAAAAAAAACGCCTCGGCGGCTTTGAAAGTTGTGGCGCCATTTACTCTGTGTTTAAAATGAAAGAGTCTTGCATTGTGAACATGGTGATCAACATCTGTGAAAAATACCTCCATAAAATGTACTGCATACATCTATTTCCCAGTTTAGGAAATGTTCCTAAATTAAAAGGGTTTAAAAACCAGGCAAACCAATGTTTTAAAGGACAGATATAAGACGAGATGAAGGGCCTCAATACACATCGCAGTGCTGAACATTTCTAGACATTTAAGCACTGACATTCTTTCATTTTGTAAATCAGAATTATGATTGAATTAGCACAAGACTTCTTGTATCAGACACATATAAAGCAGTGTAACAAGGGTTCACCACATTCTTTAGTGGTCAGGACCCCAGAGGACCACCAGAGGGTCAGGTTTGATCAGCGCTGCGGTGACACTGACGTAGTGGTGGTGTGTTAGTGTGTGTTGTGCTGGTGTAGAGTGGATCAGACACAGCAGTGCTGCTAGAGTTTTTAAAGCCTTCAGTGTCTGGACTGAGAACAGTCCACTGACCAAAAACATCCAGCCGACAGCGTCCTGTGTCACTGATGAAGGACTAGAGGACGAGCGACACACACTGTGCAGCGACAGATGAGCTACTGTCTCTGACTCTACATCTACAAGGTGGGCCAACGAGGGAGGAGTGTCTCACAGAGTGGACAGAGAGTGGACACAGGGTTTAAAAACTCCAGCAGCCACTGATGTGTCTGATCCACTCGTTTAGCAGCACAACACTTTCAAACACTGTGTGAGAATGATCCAACACACAAATAGCCAAAAGAACTCTGGTTCGTGAGCCTGGGGTTCTCCAGTGAACCATCCCCCACATTACCACCAGGGGCTTGGTTCCAGCGTCACTGTGGCTGAATTCAGCAGCAGGGCCAGAGCCACAGGTAAACGGACAGTGCCATGACATGCTCATTGTTTATCCTTTGTTTTCAGTGAGTTCAGGTCAGAGTGAGATATTGTGTGTGTGTGTAAATGTTGCAGAGATCTGGGCCGTCCTTCTGAGCTTGTGAACGGCACAGAAAAGTAGCCAACACTCTTCATGTTGTGCTAGAATTTACTTAACATGAACCATCAATTTCCACTGCGTGATAACATTTTAAAGATGTCCTCCAAAGTGGCTCATTAATATTTAGATCTGGTGACTGTGCAGGCCATGGGAGATGTTCAACTTCACTTTCATGTTCATCAAACCAATCTTCCACCAGTCTTGCTGTGTGTATTGGTGCGTTGTCGTCCTGATACACGGCACCGCCTTCAGGACACAGCGTTTGAACCATTGGATGCACATGGTCCTCCAGAATGGTTCGGTAGTCCTTGGCAGTGACGCGCCCTTCTAGCACAAGTATTGGGCCAAGGGAATGCCATGATACGGCAGCCCAAACCATCACTGATCCACCCCCATGCTTCACTCTGGGCATGCAACAGTCTGGTGGTACGCTTCTTTGGGGCTTCTCCGCACCGTAACTCTCCCAGATGTGGGGAAAACAGTAAAGGTGGACTCATCAGAGAACAATACATGTTTCACATTGTCCAAAGCCCAAGATTTGCACTCACTGCACCATTGAAACCAACGTTTGGCATTGGCGTGAGTGACCAAAGGTTTGGCTACAGCAGCCCGGCCGTGTGTATCGACCCTGTGGAGCTCCCCACAGACAGTTCTGGTGGAAACAGGAGAGTTGAGGTGCACATTTAATTCTGCCGTGATTTGGGCAGCCATGGTTTTGTTTTTTGGACACAATCCGGGTCAGCGCCCGAACATCCCTCTCAGACAGCTTCCTCTTGCGTCCACAGTTGATCCTGTTGGATGTGTTTCGTCCTTCTTGGTGGTACGCTGGCGTTACCCTGGATACCGTGGCTCTTGATACATCACAAAGACTCGCTGTCTTGGTCACAGATGCGCCAGCAAGACGTGCACCAACAATGTGTCCTCTTTTGAACTCTGGTATGTCACCCATAATGTTGTGTGCGTTGCAATATTTTGAGCAAAACTGTGCTCTTACCCTCTGCTAATTAACCCTTCACACCCTGCTCTTACTGGTGCAATGTGCAGTTAATGAATATTGGCCACACGGCTGCTCCAATTTAGCCATGAAACCTCCCACACTACAATGACAGGTGTTTCAGTTTCATTGTCCAACCCCTGTATATTGATATTGAATTATTGTCCAGCCCTAGTTAAATATTGCAACACATACAAAATCACTAAAATCCGGCGCATGTCTAGAGTAGATTAGCTAAAATATGACTGTCCTACTACATTGTAATCATAAGCAGGGTCTAATTAAGTCCGCAGATTGATGAGTAAATTAAACTTCAAAGTGAAACTTTTTAATAACACACAGCATGCAATAAGATTACCTGTCGAGCTAGTCTTATAAAAGCCTTAGTCACAGGTTACATCCTGTAAATCTGTTTTGCTGCACACACATATCACCACTAATATCTGTACTGTAATATGTTTGCTGTACCAATGTAGATAACTGAAAATTAAGCCTGCCACTTAGTTATTGTTAATTAAAAGTTGTTTTTACACAGAATATACCTGGGAACTTATTAAACCGTTGACAACACCACAATTAGACTCCTAATCTGAAACCAAATCACGCTCGCTCACCCTCCGAGCCGGCCCTTGTCCTTGTCCTTGGCCCGGTGGCCCACACGGCTGGTGGACTTGATGTAGAGGTGGCGGTGCAGTTCATCAATCAGCACCAAATGAATGTTCAGCTTCTTGCTGTGCAGCTCCAGGCGCAAGTCACTCAGGCCTTCCACCTGCAGCAGAGGACCCTCCAGAGACTCCACTGCAGACACCTGCACACAGTACAGCACACACACTAATGATTACGCACATTGTATAAATAAATTTGGATTTCTGATTTGATCGTTCAAACGGTTTGCTTAGTGCTAACAGTAAAGTGTTGCTGTCCAAATATATATATATATATATATATATATATATATATATAACCTCAGCTTCCCCTAAAATGTCAAAAAATAAGTGATCAAATATATACTGTTGTGTGTACATGTCATTGAATAAATATGCACTACAACGCACTCAATCTTTGTTCGGAATCAGCTTCTTATCACTGGTAAAGACACGGCTTTCCTCTCAATCATTCCCGCAGCTTCACAGTGCTTTAAACAGACGCTGAGCGTCCACAGAGTTCAATAGCGAAGCAGCGAAGTGCAGCGAAACGAGACGAGTCATTGGATAAATGCTGGGCTTTGTCCCGCCCATCGGACGCTCAGCGTCTCTGGGGGTCTATGGGGCAGTGGGCTGGCCTCGGCCGGCCCGGACGCTCAGCTTCTGCATGATGATTGGATGATCTGTCTGAGGCTGAATCCCTTTTTGATTGACAGCGAAATGAGCGAATCAGCGATCCTTTGGTGTAAAGATCCGTGGGAGCACAGGCGGACACACTTCACATGGGCCAAGGCCGTTTAAGCAGCCTAGCTCTGCTGGCCATTGAGAGGACACTAGTCAAATCCCTGGAAAAGACGCCTTGTTGGTACGACAGGGTCACAGATCATTTTCTTAAAAAGGAACGGAGGGTAGAATTTACGTGTAAATAAACCCACACATTTTATGATGTAGGCCGAAATTGAGCTTCCCCTCCTTGAAAGACCAGCATCCGCCACTGATATATACATATACAAATGTGTACACACACACACACACACACACACACACACACGCACACACACACACACATAACAGATCTTGGCACACAGCAGAACAAAATACAACTCAGCAAAGACATTACAGGTTTTAATAAGAGCTGGTATGCGCAGGTTTAATGATAAATATATTACTAGGTAATGGAGGATACTACTTGGATTTATATATATTCAACTCCTTAAAGTTGACTTTCACAATTGTAATTTTTTTTATAAAACTTAAATGTTTCCTTGCTATTTGCTGCTCTCCGGTCTGTTTGCTTGAAACCAGTATAATGTGTTTACGAAGTGTCTGTAAATGAGTAACCAGCTAAACTGTCTAGATCCAGTATGCTAGACTTTCTCTCTATCCCTCTCCTCTTGCAGAGGCATCTGGCATATTTTGACAACAGAGAAAGCCAAACGTTAAAAAGCACAAACCAAGATGAGGATATTGCTGTATTCCTGCTCCATAAGTGGGTTAATATTGACTTATTTCTGTTGTTTCATATCACTTAAGGTGGAAAAGTCTCCAAACTCAGGAGGCTGCATTAGCGACAGTGCTACAGAACTACACAACTTGAGTTACGAAGGAGTTTACATGCACAAATGCTCAGTGTTGGTTATTGAAAATGGTCACTGTGAAATAAGACAAACAAGAAAACACCGAATGGGGCCATGATGACCAACAATTTTTTAAAGTTCTACATGATTTAAAATAAGGGCAGCACGGTGGCGCAGCAGGTAGTGTCCCAGTCACACAGCTCCAGGGGCCTGGAGGTTCTGGGTTCGATTCCCTCTCCAGGTGACTGTCTGTGAAGAGTGTGGTGTGTTCTCCCTGTGTCTGCGAGGGTTTCCTCTGGGTGACTGTCTGTGACGAGTGTGGTGTGTTCTCCCTGTGTCTGCGAGGGTTTCCTCCGGGTGACTGTCTGTGACGAGTGTGGTGTGTTCTCCCTGTGTCTGCGAGGGTTTCCTCCTAGTGACTGTCTGTGAGGAGTGTGGTGTGTTCTCCCTGTGTCTGCGAGGGTTTCCTCCGGGTGACTGTCTGTGAGGAGTGTGGTGTGTTCTCACTGTGTCTGCGAGGGTTTCCTCCAGGTGACTGTCTGTGAGGAGTGTGGTGTGTTCTCCCTGTGTCTGCGAGGGTTTCCTCCTAGTGACTGTCTGTGAGGAGTGTGGTGTGTTCTCCCTGTGTCTGCGTGGGTTTCCACCAGGTGACTGTCTTTGAGGAGTGTGGTGCATTCTCCCCGTGTCTGTGTGGGTTTCCTCCTGGTGCTCCGGTTTCCTCCCACAGTCCAAAAACACACGTTGGTAGGTGGATTGGTGACTTGAAAGTGTCCGTAGGTGTGAGTGAATGTGTGTGTGTGTGTCTGTGTTGCCCTGTGAAGAACTGGTGCCCCCTCCAGGGTGTATTCCCGCCTTGCACCCAATGGTTCCAGGAAAGCTCTGGACACACCACGACCCTGAACTGGATAAGGGTTACAGATAATGAATGAATGATTAAAAATACACACACACACACAAACAAAGAAACACAAACACACACACACAGATACATCTACTACAGCCTAACAAAGTTGCCTTCTAAGAACACAATATTGGCTGAGGGAAACCCTAATGGATTTGAATAAATTTTTAATATGAAGTCTTTATTTAATCTATAAATCCAAGAGCTGGGAGACTGTTGGCATACACACACACACACACAAGCTCAGAAAAACACAGACAAAACAGCGTCCAGCCGAAGGCAAACATAATCCAATACTGCATGGTAAACAAGGCGCTTCTACTACTGCTCTCTGTGCCGTCAGGTCAGTACAGTGTGGTAAAGCCTATCTAAACCAGGCTGCACTATGTAGGCACACGGTGGAGTGCCTCTGCTTTCTCATTCCATTCTCCTCACCTGACCTTAGTCTGCAACATACCTGTACCTCCACTCCCCTCGCCTCAGTCTCCTCCAATCAGTCTCGCTGGATTAGGGCTGTACAACATGGACAAACTCTTATTATACAGCTACAAGCTGCAGCTGTTCTAGTGTTTAAAATAAATTTTAAAAAGCAAACCTTTGATGCATATGTTCTTACGAACACAGTGAAATATAAAGACTGTTGTGTTACTGTGCTTTTCAAATCACAACACCATGTTGCACTTATTGACCAATCAGATTCACTGACTCGGATACACATCTTATTTGCATATAGCAGCTTTTTCAGATTTATTATTGCAAATGCCAACATCGTAATTACCACTGACAATTGATATATTGCGCAACCCCACAACTGATCATGCATATCTCATGCTTTTTCTCCTTCACCTTCCCGACCCTGATCTCTTCTATCTTTCCATCTCTCCCTCTCTCTGCCCTGCTGCCCCCAGCCTCTCTTTTCATTTCCCCATTGTGGTTATTGCATGTTTGCATTTAATAAATCTCTATGGCAGTAAATGAAGGGTTTTTTTTTATTAGGGGGAGCTAATGGTCGAATGATAGGGCTCTGGAGGGCCATCGCTGGATATCTGCACATCGCCCCTGACAACCAGGCTGAAGGCATTACACGGGTCAAGTGTGTGTGTGCATGCAAACGAGGAATACATTTACTGCAGGCTACGCTGATTTATTGTGTGATCGTCCACTTTAAACTAATAGAATAACTCCAGCGCCCTGTGTCTGTTTTCCTGCCAAATGGGACGTCGTGACAGGAGACAGGGCGGTTAATGCTGGGTACGTTTTTAAATTCACTCTGGAGTTACAGCCGAGGCACGTTCCGACTGGTCATAAATTCAGAGCACTGCCAGGAAACGTAGAGTGATCTGGAGTCTCAAGCTTAAAAAGTGAATTAGCCAGAGCTTTAGCAAGAGCCATTAGCCAGCGGCAAACGGACCCACACAGTAATCGAATATCACTTTAAACAAAGTTTACTATTCACTTGAAGCAACAGAAACTCCGATATATTATATTCAATCCATTTAATAGTTACGCCTTCTTTTACTTGTACATTTAAGAGTCTTGTGGTAAACTACAATAATTACACCACGATGAGACAATACTACTCAAGAACAAAAGCTGCATTAGATACCGCCATTAGAGTTCCACTCAGCTACCTGATACTACGCAACCCTAGGTTCACTGCTTTTGATTCCGTGCAGGCCATGGGAGATGTTCAACTTCACTTTCATGTTCATCAAACCAATCTTTCACCAGTCTTGCTGTGTGTATTGGTGTGTTGTCGTCCTGATACACGGCACCGCCTTCAGGACACAGTGTTTGAACCATTGGATGCACATGGTCCTCCAGAATGGTTCGGTAGTCCTTGGCAGTGATGCGCCCATCTAGCACAAGTATTGGTCCAAGGGAATGCCATGATGTGGCAGCCCAAACCATCACTGATCCACCCCCATGCAACAGTCTGGGTGGTACGCTTCTCTGGGGCTTCTCCACACCGTAACTCTCCCGGACGTGGGGAAAACAGAGAACAATACATGTTTCACATTGTCCACAGCCCAAGATTTGAGCTCCTTGCGCCATTGAAACCGACGTTTGGCGTTGGCGTGAGTGACCAAAGGTTTGTCTACAGCAGCCCGGCCGTGTGTATCGACCCTGTGGAGCTCCCGACGGACAGTTCTGGTGGAAACAGGAGAGTTGAGGTGCACATTTAATTCTGCCGTGATTTGGGCAGCCGTGGTTTTATGTTTTTTGGACACAATCCGGGTCAGCGCCCGAACATCCCTCTCAGACAGCTTCCTCTTGCGTCCACAGTGAATCCTGTTGGATGTGTTTGGTCCTTCTTGGTGGTACGCTGACGTTACCCTGGATACCGTGGCTCTTGATACATCACAGAGACTCCCTGTCTTGGTCACAGATGCGCCAGCAAGACGTGCACCAACAATTTGTCCTCTTTTGAACTCTGGTATGTCACCCATAATGTTGTGTGCGTTGCAATATTTTGAGCAAAACTGTGCTCTTATCCTCTGCTAATTAACCCTTCACACTCTGCTCTTACTGCTGCAGTGTGGAGTTAATGAAGATTGTCCACCAGGCTGCTCCAATTTAGCCATGAAACCTTCCACACTACAATGACAGGTGTTTCAGTTTCATTGTCCAACCCCTGTATATCTCAATGGTAGTTTCTAAAATCACTCCTAAACACAGTAACAAGAGACATATACTTCCACCAAGCTTCAGAAAACACCACCAAACTGGGGTCTTAATGAAACATCTGTGACCAGCTTTGGTCAAAACACCACAAGAATCACAACCAACCACCAACAGCTCTGTGTCAGCGCCCGTTCCTTTACATTCCTTACAATGAGCCGCTCGCTCTTCACCCGGACCCGAGCGCAACACAGCAGTGAAGAACGAGGAGCAGAAGCTCTGGTTTTTATCTGTTTTTGCTCAGTTCTCTTTCTTCTTTCTTTCGTTTTCTCAGTGCTCTTGTTCCTCCTCGCTCGTTGTGTCCATTTTGCTGCGTTTAACCTCGTCTTTGCGCTCGCACATAAATGCGGGTCCTGTGCTGTGATTGGACAGACTCAGAAAGGGGCAGGACAGTTCTACGGCTTTACATTTGATGTCAGAAGCGAAAGCAAACTCACAACGGCTTGTGCCCACAAAAGTACTAGGTACTCGTTTCAGAAGCGTAATTCAATTCATTCATTATCTGTAACCCTTATCCAATTCAGGGTCGCGGTGGTTCCAGAGCCTACCTGGAATCATTGGGCGCAAGGCAGTAATACACCCTGGAGGGGGCACACACACCCACACCCCTCCTGTGGACACTTTAGAGTCGCCAATCCAACTACCAACGTGCGTTTTTGGACTGTGGGAGGAAACCAGAGCACCTGGAGGAAACCAGAGCACCTGGAGGAAACCCACGCAGACACAGAGAGAACACACCACACTCCTCACAGACAGTCACCCGGAGGAAACCCACGCAGACACAGGGAGAACACACCACACTCCTCACAGAGAGTCACCTGGAGGAAACCCACGCAGACACAGGGAGAACACACCATACTCCTCACAGACAGTCACCTGGAGCGGGAATCGAACCGACAAGCTCCAGGTCCCTGGAGCTGTGTGACTGCAACTACTGCTGCGCCACCGTGCCGCCCCCTCCTACATAGTTCTTAAACTATATTTAAAGTAATAATTGACTAAATTGTGATTACACTGCCGGTGTAGAAGTTGGAGAGCAGCTGTTACGTTGGACGCTATGCTGCTCACAAAAACATTAGTAAACTTGTGACTGTGATTTTGTCACAATAAACACATCTGCTGTTTGTGCCGTGAGGTTTTCAAGCTGTTAACTGTAAAACTGTTTCATTAGTCAGACTGGAGAAGAAAAATTTGATGATATTCCTGTCTGAAGTTCTGTTCGTACGATAACTTACAGAGCTCCCACACATTTGTTTTCTTTCTCAGGCTGGTTGCTATCATGGCTTTAGTGACTGTGGACAGCACTGCTGCTTGTTGTGCTCTGCGATGACATGACGCCTGGCACGATTTTATGAAACATTTAACAAAGCCAGCTGGTAACTCAACGCTTTCCTTATTTAAATAAATAAATAACCGTTCTATTTAAACGCTTTGTTGATGCTACTTTCTACAACATTATTTATCACAACAACAAGAACATCCCGTCACAGCACCCACTCTCCAGGAAAGGAAAGTGGGCGGAGCAGTGGTGCAGCAAGAGCCGCGATCGACGGGGAGGAGAAAGGTATAAACACAGGCAGGAACATGGTAAAGTGAGGGAGACATAAATCTGGCAGATGAGCGAGGTAATGAGTGACATCTTGTCTGGAGGAGTCACTCCAGGGAGCACGAGTGGAGTGACAGACGTGGGATAGAGTGGTAGATGTGCGCGCGTGTGTACTGCGCTTCGCAGACCTGACCGGGAAAGAGTGTTTCTATGACAGAACGGCAAATTGAAACACCTTGTACGCAGTAATCGACATTGGCAGTCCCTATGCTTCCCGTCCGATTCCGCGCTGTCACCCACGCAAAGGGGAGAGAAAGGGGAAGGGCTCCCTAGTGAACAAGAGATGTCCAGACTGAGAGAAAGTGCGAGAGAAAGGGAGAACTCATAAGGAGACTATTGCTGAATGTTTGATCTTACCAAACGTGCAACTTATCCGTCCTTAACCCAGGTAGCTGCTAATTGCCCGTGTCTGCAGGGAGGAGCGGGGGCGTGAAATGATGGAAGAAATGGTACAAAATAACAGCGACACTCTTACTTTGGTCCCAAAGTAACCCCGCTGAGGGACCATGGGTAAAACACACATCAAACGCAGACGAATCAGAAACATACCTGCTGTTCGGCTTCGTCCTCTTTGATGAAGTTGAGATGTCTGAGCCTGATGAGATAGCGGCCAGTGCAGAGAGTCTTTGACTAACAATCAGTTTCTAAAAGCTCATAATATATTAGTGCTTCCAGAAGGCAGCACTGCCAGGTCACCGGGACTCAGCGACTGTGTAAACAATCATACCTAAGATGGAATAGGGTTGAGCAAGTAAGACGCTCCCACTCAATCGACCCAAAAACACATCACATCATGATTCTTCTGCGTCAGTGATGTTCATGTTTAACCACAAACATGTATAGCATTAAAAGATGTGATACACTAAACACAGGGGCAAAACACGAAACACAGGGGCTAAACACTAAACACAGGGGCTAAACACTAAACACAGGGGCTAAACACAGAGGCTAAATGCTAAACACAGAGGCTAAACACTAAACACCGGGGCTAAACACTAAACACAGGGGCTCAACCCAGGGGCTAAACCCAGGGGCTAAACCCAGGGGCTAAACCCAGGGGCTAAACCCAGGGGCTAAACCCAGAGGCTAAACCCAGGGGCTAAACACAGAGGCTAAACACTAAACACAGGGGCTAAACACTAAACACAGGGGCTAAACACTAAACACAGGGGCTAAACACTAAACACAGGGGCTAAACACTAAACACAGGGGCTAAACACTAAACACAGGAGCTAAACACTAAACACAGGAGCTAAACACTAAACACAGGGGCTAAACACAGAGGCTAAACACTAAACGCAAGGACTAACCACAGAGGCTAAACACTAAACGCAAGGACTAACCACAGAGGCTAAACACTAAACGCAAGGACTAACCACAGAGGCTAAACACTAAACACAGAGGCTAAACACTAAACACAGGGGCTAAACACTAAACACAGGGGCTAAACACTAAACACAGGGGCTAAATACAGAGGCTAAACACTAAACACAAGGGCTAAACACAGGGGCTAAATCCTAAACACAAGGGCTAAACACTCAATACAAGGGCTAAACAAAGAGGCTAAACGCTAAACACAGGGGCTAAACAGTGGGGCTAAACACAGGGGCTAAACACAGGGGCTAAACGCTAAACACAAGGGCTAAACACAGGGGCTAAACACAGGGGCTAAACACTAAACGGCACGGTGGCTTGGTGGTTAGCACGTTCGCCTCCCAGCGCTGGGATCTTGGGATCAAGTCCCATTTGGGTGGAGTTTCCATGTTCTCCCCGTGTCTGCGTGGGTTTCCTCCGGGGGCTCCGGTTTCCTCCCACAGTCCAAAAACATGGAGGGTAGGTGAATTGGCTTCTCTAATAACTGTCCTGGTGTGTGAATGAATGTCTGTATGTGTGAGCCCAGATATGGATTGGCGCTCTGTCCTGGGTTAAACCCTAGTGCCCGATGCAGTCCTCCAGGTGGACGGTCGTTTCTGGTTGAGAGTACGCTGTGCGCGTTTGGCTGCCGCTTCTCGCCAGTGTGTGTGAATTGAGCGTTCTGAGCAGTGTAGATTGTAAAGCGTCCTTGGGTGTCTAGAAATGCGCTATATAAGTGTAACGATAATAATAATAATAATAAACACAAGGGCTACACAAAGAGGCTAAACACTAAACACAGGGGCTAAACAAGGACTATACAGAACAAAGCGGCTATACACAAGACCCACAAACAGGAAAAACTGACAAGTACTATGTCAAGACAACACAAACAAGAAACACCAGAGCACTAATTTAGACACATGACACTAGAAACACAAGGGAAGGGTATCACATAACCTGGGAGCAAGCAGGATGTGATATTTCACACACTCAAACATAAAGAAACACGTCCACATACAGAAGTTGGACAGTGCTGTTTGTCTGATTGATTTAATGAGACACAAATAAACTGTTGATCTGAGGGTACAAGCACTATAGCCCACCGAAGCTGAAACCAGACAAAATATTCAGAAGGACCTTCACGTTGTGTTCACATTTATGACGCTTTATCCTCTAAACATGAGTGTTTTGCCTCAGTTCACTGGAAAATCATATGTTGTAGTGTGTTAAATACAAGAGCCTGTTAGCGCCAGCTCTGCTTCTAAACCGCGTAGAACGGTCTTATTTCACTTAATTACAGAAACGGGTTTTTATTGTCAACACGTGTGTTGGTGTGCAGTGTCTGGGTGTGCTGAGCTGAACAGCACATCACCGAAAACCCTTCACTTGAGTTTGTGCCCTGGTTAGAAATGCTTAATATTTATGTATATATAATAAAGAGATCTGGCATTTAGCGTTTCTTGTTTTTCCCTTGCTCTCATTAGATTTGTTATTCTACACATCTATCTGATAAATAAAATAAAAACTAAACAAAATGCTGTAAACAGATGCAATGTGTACTGTATGTTAACACAAAACCACTGAGTAAATTGGATTTTTCATCACACGCTGTGTATGGGGAAGTCCAGTAAATCTTATTTCCTGAAGTTATCAGATTATCTTGTGCATGTAAAAGCCCTGAGTGTGTTCAGAGAAACCCTTTCGGTGCCACTTTAAAGTAACACTACCCTCACACTCCATTTACACTCATTATAAATGTTTTAAAAACCTGTTCATTATCTGTTAATAATTAGGCTGTAAACACCTTTAATTCATTAATAATTATTTGTAACACACACATAGAAAGGGTGATCTGATGTTAGCAAAACATGACGTAGGGTAATGTATGGTATGAATGTGAATTTAGTCTTTTTGTGTGTTAAGGTACATACATCATTATTATTAATGTCTAAAATACATCCCGTTGGTG
Organism: Hoplias malabaricus; assembly: GCF_029633855.1. Taxonomy (NCBI): domain Eukaryota; kingdom Metazoa; phylum Chordata; class Actinopteri; order Characiformes; family Erythrinidae; genus Hoplias; species Hoplias malabaricus. The sequence goes on from NC_089803.1 coordinate 68,871,346, forward strand.
TTTAATTGATTGAACCTCATGGTTAATTACTTAAACATTAACAAATATGTGCCGCAGCTGACAAGCTTAATGTTGACTGATGGAGAAGACAAAGTAAGGTCAGTATTTGGCAGGGTCTGAGGTTTAACAATATAGATGGATGTGGGTTCACTATTTGGCAAACAACAGGTCACTGTTCCCTTTTCTATCTGTGTGTTTTGACTGCATATTAATGTTTTTTAAAGTGGTTACAATTTAATTAAGAACCATTAATAACCAGATTTTAAAGCCCCACATTCTCCAGTAGTGTCCAGACATAAATACCCACCAGTCTTGTCTCAGACTCACCAGCATGTCTGTGGCGTGCAGGTAGTGTTTGCTGGCCATGCACGTCTCCAGTTTCTGCGGGACCTGCTTGATGTTCTCAATCTCGTCCAGCAGGTTGAGGACGTGCTTGTGCTCGACCCCCTCAATCCACAGCTTCCTCAGCTCGTCCCGCTTACAGTGCAGCAGCATCTTACACGAGAGCAGGTTCTCCTTCACCTTAAGATTATAGTAGAAAACAAGTGAGGAATTACTTACAGACAAAAACACTTATTGCAAAACTCTGACCGGCTTCACTAGAGCTGGTAGATACTGGTTTCTTTAAATGAGAATGAGCCGCTCGGTGTTCAGCTCAGCCTGAGCTCACGGCGATCAGGTGCAGGGAGCAGAAGCTCTGGTTTTTAGCCGTTTTCGCTCATTTCTCTTCCTTCAGCGTTCTTGTTTTCTCCGTTTTTACTCAGTGCTCTTATTTCTCTACGCTCCTCGTGTATGTTTTGTACCATTAACATTTTCTTAGGGGCACTCGGATAAACACGGGTCCTGCGATGTGATTGGAGAGACTCGGGCAAGGGGGAAAGTCTCAAAAGAGTTTTAGCCAGTGTTTCCTGATTTAGGCAGCCCATTAAAAACAGACTGGGTGATCTTGCTTCACACTCTGTGGGTTGTTAGGGGCTCCAGATCCCCACATTAATGTACACATGCACTGAACAAGGGATTTTTTCATATATCAATAATACAGCAATATATTGTTAGGTTAAATATCGGAACTCCTCTTAGACGTTAAGCGATACCAAAGAAACCCATGAGTCTACGGGTAGTGTAACTATTTAAAGAAGTTCAGAAGTTCTAGCCATTTCTGAGTGTACCACACATGCTGTGCTGACTTCTACATATTTATTTCTCTCTCTCACACGTCAGTGTCGAGTGACACCTGCAGAAGTTTAAACCGACTGAGGTGGAACCTATGGAAATGCTCTGATTAGCTGAGTTGAGGCTGAAAAGCGTACTTCCACAGAACTAGTCTGAGACGACTCTCCATGTGGCTTTGTTTGTTCACAGCCTTTGAAAGTTGATTATGAAGTACCACTCCATCTCTCCCTCTCAGATAAGCTATTTATCCGAGTGAAAACATCAGTCCAGTGGAGCTTACATCCTGCAGATTATCACAGGCTTGATACTAGATAAAGTTTTTAGAGTTAGAAGGCAGTAGGAAAAACTATTCTGCATATTTACATCTTTATTAGCACGGTACAGACCAGGCACTCGTGTTCCCTAAGAAGAGCCGAGATAAACATCCTCCATGTAAACATCTTTCAAGAGTACAGCAATCACTTCAGTCACCTGTGTCTTGAAATGATTTGTGTACGAGAAAAGAAGCGATAGCTGGTCCCTCGGCATCTCTCATCAAGAACATTAACCGCAAACAGTCTGAGCCGGCTGCTTTCCCCTAATTTCTCTGGAGAGAGTGAAAGGAGGACGTTTGTGTGTGTGTGTGTGTGTGTGTGTGTGTTAGGGGAAGCCATCAGTGACAGGAAGACAGATTTGACACCCTAAAAACTGCCAAGCGCTTCAGGGAAGAACCATCAGGCCGTCACTACCACGCACACAGTTAGAGCCTCGTTCCCAGTGGCTGAAATTCAGTGTTAAAACAAGAAAAGTGTAAACACTTGGCTTACAATAGCAGCCCGGGTTGTGTTTTTAAACAACACTATCATAGATCGTCCTCCACCACACTTGGAAGTGTGTTCTCCATTTGTTGCCTCCCACACCTGTTTGATCTTGTTGCGAGAGTTGGTGATCCTCTCGGTGATGCTCTGGTAGGTGCGGATGGCAGTGGTGAGCTCGGTGTAGTGCTGAACAATGAGCTCGTCCAGATCCCGGTCACATTTCTCATAGGCGTCCTCCAGGCGACTCTTCTCCGTCTCGCGGTCCTGCACGTCATCGCTGTTCGAGAGGGTCCTATAAGAAGAGAATTTAATTTCAGAAATGTAAGCATAAAATACAAATAACGCTATGAAATTCGGCCTTGATTCCCAATTCATTTCTGTTTTTACTACTTTTACACATTGTATATTATGATTTAACTGATATTATTGTGTTCTCCCTGTGTCTGCGTGGGTTTCCTTCAGGTGACTGTCTGTGAGGAGTGCGGTGTGTTCTCTCCGTGTCTGCGTGGGTTTCCTCCGGGTGACTGTCTATGAGGAATGTGGTGTGTTCTCTCTGTGTCTGCGTGGGTTTCCTCCGGGTGACTGTCTGTGAGGAATGTGGTGTGTTCTCCCTGTGTCTGCGTGGGTTTCCTCCGGGTGACTGTCTGTGAGGAATGTGGTGTGTTCTCCCTGTGTCTGCATGGGTTTCCTCCAGGTGACTGTCTGTGAGGAGTGTGGTGTGTTCTCTCTGTGTCTGCGTGGGTTTCCTCCAGGTGACTGTCTGTGAGGAGTGTGGTGTGTTCTCTCTGTGTCTGCGTGGGTTTCCTCCGGGTGACTGTCTGTGAGGAGTGTGGTGTGTTCTCCCTGTGTCTGCATGGGTTTCCTCCAGGTGACTGTCTGTGAGGAGTGTGGTGTGTTCTCTCTGTGTCTGCGTGGGTTTCCTCCAGGTGACTGTCTGTGAGGAGTGTGGTGTGTTCTCTCTGTGTCTGCGTGGGTTTCCTCCGGGTGACTGTCTGTGAGGAGTGTGGTGTGTTCTCCCTGTGTCTGTGTGGGTTTCCTTCGGGTGACTGTCTGTGAGGAGTGTGGTGTGTTCTCTCTGTGTCTGCGTGGGTTTCCTCTGGGTGAGTGTCTGTGAGGAGTGTGGTGTGTTCTCCCTGTTTCTGCGTGTGTTTCCTCCAGGTGACTGTCTGTGAGGAGTGTGGTGTGTTCTCTCTGTGTCTGCGTGGGTTTCCTCCAGGTCACTGTCTGTGAGGAGTGTGGTGTGTTCTGTGTCTGCGTGGGTTTCCTCCGGGTGACTGTCTGTGAGGAGTGTGGTGTGTTCTCTCTGTGTCTGCGTGGGTTTCCTCCAGGTGCTCGGGTTTCCTCCCACGCTCCAAAAACACACATTGGTAGGTGGTTTGGCGACTCAAAAGTGTCCATGTGTGTGAGTGAATGTATGTATGTTGCCCTGTGAAGGACTGGCGTCCCCTCCAGGGTGTATTCCTGCCTTGCGCCCAATGATTCCAGGTAGGCTCTGGACCCACCGCGACCCTGAATTGGATAAGGGTTACAGATAATGAATGAATGAAAGATATTATTGTGGGGTGGCATAGTGGTGCAGGATATGGTTTTCGCTTCACAGTCCTGGGGTTGAGTGTATAGTCATCAATTTGTCAGCTCAGTGTCTGCGAGGAGCGTGGTGTTCTCTCCTTGTGTCTGTGTGGGTTTCCTCCAGGAACACCGGATTCAAAAGCAGATGTCAGTAGGTGGACTGGCTGTGCAATGCTTTCCACGGGTGTGACTGCGTTAGTGTGTGAAATTGTCCAATTAGAATTCCTTTAGCATTCCTCAGTCCCTCAAAAATAATTCAGCCACACATTCGGAACAAAAGCACAAACCCATATCATAATTATTATCTTGTACGCTCTTGGTATAATGAAGTTGGATTTTGGCAACCCACTTTTAATTAGCCTGTCTCTTTCATTTAAATAAGTGTTTCCTCTAACACTTTCTGACTGGGGACAATGGCCACCCAACAAAAAATCCCAGATGGCTGACTGCCAGAGACAACACCACTGCTCAAAGAAGCTGTCGTGATTAATCTCCACTGCAGTGCAGCTCACGGTTACAAAGCAAAGGCAAGCAGAGCACACTCTCCCCACAGAGCTCATTATAGCCACACCAAACTCTCACAGCCTTTCAGAGAGAACGACAGTGGGTTTGGAAGGCAGGCCTCCATAAGGGCTGGTCAAGACTGCAAAGACAGGTACCAGAAAAAGCATATGTGAGCTCTGAGTCTGGGACCTCACTAATGTAATCTTGAAAAGTGAGGATGTCTATCATGTTACTGAGATGATGAAAGGACCAGCTCTAGTGTGGCCTAAGTGGAGATCTTGCTGAGAAGGAAGGAGCCTCTGAAAAGTAACTCAAAGTCTTTAACGGATCAACAACACACAGAGAGAGCTTTCCCACTGAGGTTGGCAAACGGGTTCAACAAACGATGGCCGGCTCTGTAGGTGTCTGCCTCATGGATTTCTTTTTTTTTTTTGCTCCAACAAGGTCCCTTTGGTGCTCTCCGTCTCTTCACAGAATCTTTCTCCTGTACTTAAAGCAGCAAAAGAACAAGATATCTCAGGATATCACCAACTTGATCAGAGAAACAATGAAGGACAACCACAGGGTATTGACTTACCAAGTGTAGCTAAACTTGAATTTAAAACTGCTTACAAAAGCTGTTCTATTGGTTATCCTTGCAATTTTATACAGTCGCCTATGGGTCACGTTAGACTAGAAAAGGTCCAGGCTAAAGTTTTATGGGGCTCATTCAACCTTCTTCAAACTTACTGAACCCTGGGGTTAGAAGAGTGTATTGTGATATGGTTTTCTAAGTGTTTTATGGTGGGCTTTTATACAGATTAACTGACTGTCTGTGAGGAGTGTGGTGTGTTCTCTCTGTGACTGCGTGGGTTTCCTCCGGGTGACTGTCTGTGAGGAGTGTGGTGTGTTCTCTCTGTGACTGCGTGGGTTTCCTCCGGGTGACTGTCTGTGAGGAGTGTGGTGTGTTCTCTCTGTGACTGCGTGGGTTTCCTCCGGGTGACTGTCTGTGAGGAGTGTGGTGTGTTCTCTCTGTGACTGCGTGGGTTTCCTCCGGGTGACTGTCCGTGAGGAGTGTGGTGTGTTCTCCCTGTGTATGCGTGGGTTTCCTCCGGGTGACTGTCTGTAAGGAGTGTGGTGTGTTCTCTCCGTGTCTGCGTGGGTTTCCTCCGGGTGACTGTCTGTGAGGAGTGTGGTGTGTTCTCCCTGTGTCTGCGTGGGTTTCCTCCGGGTGACTGTCTGTGAGGAGTGTGGTGTGTTCTCCCTGTGTCTGCGTGGGTTTCCTCCAGGTGACCAGTTCATGCCCGACACAAAACAACAGAGTTTTACCCTTTTTGTTGTTTTTTTATATTTAATGTTCATGGTAATACAGTGCTAACTACACATCTATCTATAATCATATGCTGTTTTTGATACTAATCTAGGTACATCCTTAAGAACAACACTCTTTCAGTCCATCTCTCACCTTCTCTATTTAGATGTCTTTGGAGAACAGTGTAGTATTATACATTCCTTGGCCCAAAATAAAAGATACACACCAATGCTGTACACTCAATTTCTGTTCTCCCAGCTCCACTGATCATAAAGACGCATTTTTAATTCCACAATTACAGGCTGTAGTCCATCTGTTGCATACATTATTTGTCCCTATTTCACACGGTTCTTCAATGGTCAGGACCCTCACAGAACCCCACGGAGCAGGTATGATTTGGGTGCTGGAGAATACTCAGCGCTGCAGTTACACTGACGTGGTGGTGGTGTGTTAGCGTGTGTTGTGCCGGTCAGAGTGGATCAGACACAGGACTTTTTAAACCCCTCGGTGTGGTCTGAGATTAGTCTAACACCCGAAAACATCCAGCCAACAGCGCTGTGTCCACCGATGAAGGACTAGAGTACGTCCAACACAAACTGTGCAGCAACAGGTGTGATAATGGACCAGCGAGGTAGGAGTGGCTAAAACAGTGGACAGTGAATGGGCACAGTGTTTAAAAACTCCAGCAGCTGCTGCTGTGTCTGATCCACTCGCACAAGCACAACACACACTAACACACCACCACCACTGCAGAAATGAGAATCATATCTGCTCTGTGTGGGTCCTGAGCATTAAAGAACAAGGTGGGAGGGGGTTAGACATAATAATAATCAGCAGCAGATGGATTACAGTGTGTATTTGTAAAACTACAAAATGGACTGTGAGGGTAGAATATTAGAGAACGTGTGCTGATAGTCCGTTAATGTAAAAATACACTGCCTAAAAGTGGTGCTGGAGAAGCCGTAGAGAATCATAATAAAATACATATCTCAGTTATACAGGAACCGCTGTAATACAGTCATTTATGGCGGAACTGTTAGGGACAGAACGAGTAAAATTGTGTTCACATTAAAGTCGCTGGGCCATTGTTTTGCTCTGTTTACATCGTCCACAAAAGCTCTTCTTGAAACCCCCCGCCAACAAACTCCGCACACATGACCGCAGCCCCCGGCAGATGCAGAAAAAAAACCCTGCTCACCGTATGACGGAGATTAAAAGGCCTGAAGGGTCCTTGCTTTTGGAGACTGCGCTCCTGTAGCGTCCTGTGTCCGCCGCCATCTCTCAGCTGCTACACCCGTCCCCGACACACGTCACAGCCCACGAGGGCAGCCTCGGCCAATCAAAAGCTGCGATACTGCACGGTCAGCTGATTCGGCAGAAGCATCATGGGAAATGTAGTTTATGACTGTAGTGCCGTGTCTGCTGCTCGCTCTGTTTATTCAGACCGTACATTACAATGACAGGGCCATGTTTCATTACAGTTTTGAAATGTGTTTTGCGATGTTTAAAAAAAAAATTCTGTGATAGTGATCAGTGTTTTAAATCAGCTGTATTTTAATAGTCTCTGCATAGGCGGGGATCAGGTGTTTGGGGGGACGGGGTTGGGATTTCCTTCCCCAACTCCCGCCCCCAATTCCTGAGAGAAAATTTCTTGAGGGTAAAGTTTTGAGTTAAGTTTTGTATACGACCCCTGTTTAATGCCAATAGTTTTATTTTGGCCTATGTTTTGTTAGAGTTCATAATTTCCCAATTGTGTGGGGTAATTGGTCATTGGTCATTGATGTGTGCATGTGTGTGTGTTTCATATCTGAAGAACACAAAAGGTGTTTGTGTGTGTTTCTTTATTTATATTTTTATGTATGAAATAGGAATGTAGGGCGGCACCGTGGTGTGGCAGGTAGGTGTCGCAGTCACACAGCTCCAGGGACCTGGGGGTTGTGGGTTCGATTCCCACTCCAGGTGACTGTCTGTGAGGAGTGTGGTGCGTTCTCCCTGTATCTGCGTGGGTTTCCTCCGGGTGACTGTCTGTGAGGAGTGTGGTGTGTTCTCCCTGTGTCTGCGTGGGTTTCCTCCGGGTGACTGTCTGTGAGGAGTGTGGTGTGTTCTCCCTGTGTCTGCGTGGGTTTCCTCCGGGTGCTCCGGTTTCCTCCCACAGTCCAAAAACACATGTTGGTAGGTGGATTGGCGACTCAAAAGTGTCCGTAGATGTGAGTGAATGTGTGTGTGTGTGTGTTGCCCTGTGAAGGACTGGCGCCCCCTCCAGGGTGTATTCCCGCCTTGCGCCCAATGATTCCAGGTAGGCTCTGGACCCACCGTGACCCTCAACTGGATAAGGGTTACAGATAATGAATGAAATAGGAATGTGCTCTGGGTGAGTGTGTGAATTTGTCCACAGGTGTGAGTGTGTGATGTTTTGTGATGCGTTCCCGATTTACGCCTGACGATTCTGTGTAGGCTCCAGTCCTACCGCATTCCTGATCAGGATTAAACCAGTACAGAAGAAGAATGAATATTTGAATATTTTTTTTATTTTATTTCTCTTTCTATTCACACTGTATTTTCAGTATGCACCTGTTTTATTTCTCAATTTTCTATGAAGTCTTAAAGCAAATTTATTGCAGAAATGCTTTAAGTATGAAAAACATTTTATAAAGTGTTTTCTCATATTTTAGTGAATTATTTTTTAATGTATTATTACTATAAAACCACTCTTAGTTAACACAAGCCACTTATACGTTTAGAGCTTCGTATATATGTAGCCCTAGTCACACCGTTACATCCACTGTTTCCTCGGCTTTGTCCTGACACCAATGTTTCTCAAGACGCCATCAAAATAAAGCTTTGATTCCACACAATTTCCTGGCACTTGGTTCTCTGCAGTGAAAGTAGAACTGACTGGGAACACTGTCCTTGACTGACATGAGTACATTGGATTTTGCCCCAGTTTGGGGAGCAGTACTATGGGCCGTGATGAGAGGACGCTCAGTGCCTTGTCATCAGTAAAAGACAGTAGATTAACCAGAGTGATGGGCTGCAGGCCGCAAAGAAAGGCTGATAAGAATTGTGGAATTAAACTTGGCTCAGGGAAGCTCTTGCTGTTAAAGGGGGGAAAAATGGACCCGAGACTCCCGGTGATTGTTTCTCTTTTTAGAAAACACAAAGATCGCCCACTTTGTTATCTCTACTGTCCGAGAACGCATCAATCAAAGCTGAGGCTGCCCCATCGACCCTCTCCGGCAGATCAATGCCCTTTCCTCCTGGGTTTGTTGCAGCAGAGATTGTCAAGAGATACTGGTGGGAAGAAAGGATCCAAGTGCAGAGAAATTAAGGACCTGGGAAGAGAATGCAAAAATTATAAAATAGTCCATTACACACTCACACAGTCACTCACACCTGTGTATATTTACCTACACATTCAATCACCTACCAAAATGTGTGTTTGCACTCTGGCAGGACACTCACACAGACACAGAGAGAACACACCAGTCTCATTTAAGACAGTGAGTCTAGGAGTGGACTGAACCCAGAAGCCCAAGACCCTGAAGCTATTTGGCTGTGACACTATGTGTAGCACCACCAATCAGTCCTTTTCTAACACATTAATAAGGTCAGTGTGTTTAGGTATGATGCCATTGAGAAAGTGGTCAAACATCCCAAGAGTGGTGGTCTTGGGAAGAATGCTATTGTAAACATACCCCACATGGATGTTTTAGAAGTTGTCTGTTGATTGTTGGAGGGTGTGTTTGTTTGTTATGTGACTACCGCGCCCTTATATAGGCTTGGATTTGACCAAAGAGCCTAATGACTTGTCTTGTAGTTGCAGTTGACATTACACCTTTTCCATAACCAGCAATCTGACTGGCTCTTATCGCTGGAGGGCAGGACTTTATCCATTAACAGTAAGCTGATTGGCTCTTTATGCTGAAGGATGGGACCATAAACAGAATCCATGTTCAGTGTTATGGGAAATTCGACAGCGGTGTCTGGAACACCCTGCCCTGTGTGTGTCACTCATCCGAGTCACGGCGCTCATCGTAATGCACAGATCTGATTGGCTGATTAGCCTCACGTGTGATATGCAGACTAATAGTCTAATTCACGATTGGTCTGTGAGTTTCCTGGAGCGCTAAACCTGAATCGTAATGACTAGAAGAGTCACAACATTTAAGACAAACACCGTGCTCAAAATTAAACAGCTCTTAATAGTTTATCAGTTACAGGTCCTGGTCCGGATAGGACAGTGTCTGGTGACCCATGCCCTGGAGAGTGAAACACTGAGCAGAATAAATGAGGGAGCTTTGAAGAACGCAGAAGAATGCGTTGAAGAATGTGTATCTTGTTTCGTCATACAAGATGTCACTTATCCTAAGCCCAGCAGACAGTGAAGCAAACAATGAAGTATCATAATGAAATGGGAGATCACATCCTGGAAGACTGACTTCTCTCTGACCACTCCCTATGTAATCACTCAGTACAGTAGTATATTATAGTTATTTCATTTTGTGACAGAGCATCACTTCTCCTGTGAGGGTGTCCTCTGGGTAAGTGGACCGTCGCAGTAATCCGTCTTAGTGAGATGTCTGTGTAGATCTTAAAACGACATTATGCAGACGAATCATGTTCGCTTAACAAGCTAATGGCCCACAGCCTTTCAGTAATGAGGAAGGCGACATGCAAACATGTGAGAAAAATCTGCCTTTAGAATCAAATGAGCTGGCATTAGGGCCCTCCGACTGGTGCTACAAAATCAAATCGGCCATGCAACGCCCGGCTAAATTCCCCAGCTGCACTACCAAGCTCCAACAGCAACACTCCGCCGTGATTCAGTTGGAGTGATACAGATCGCAAAGTTCCTGTTCAGAAACCTCCCAGCTGGCTGATCTTCTGATACTCTAGCAACTGTAACCAACCTCACACAGATACCTGAGTCCAAACGAGTCAGTGCACAAATATCACATCAAATCAAATCAAATTTATTTGTATAGCACTTTTTACAACTGATGTTGTCACAAAGCAGCTTCACAGAATTACAGTAAAGACAAAGTTTTGACATGAAATGTAAAAATGTAAAAATGTAAAAACCAAGGCCAGGGGCGACAGTGGAAAGGAAAAACTCTCTCAGAGCTGAGGAAGAAATCTTGGGAGGAACCAAGGCTCACAGGGAGGACGTATCCTCCTCTGGTCAATCTACTGGTGATAATAGTTAGGAGTCCATGAAAAATTCATTGGGCAGCTCCAAGACAAGTGGTGCTGTAGCTGGTCTGAATCGTGGAGCAGGAGCTTGACAGTCATCCGTCAGTGTCCAGACGGACAGGTGGGCGATCGTTTACTCGGACAAAGGGAAAGGGATGGAATTAGTTTTAATCTGTTTGGGTGAATGTAAAGCAGAGAATGTGAACATTTCCAGAGTGTGGCTGAGGTCTCCAGTAGATCTGACTGTGACAGCTTTAACTAAAAGGAGAGAACCACACACAGAAGGACACACGGATGCGGGAGAATCCTGAAACACTGGCATCCCTCCGCTCCACCGTCGACAGACCTGAGTGGGCGGGACACACCAGCATCTTAGTTTACTATAATTCCCTGTGTCCATGGACCCCCAGGTTCTACCGCCTTCATCTATGGGGGAGCATTAACTACCAAAAGATAAACTAAACCAATGTTTAGCCTAGATTTGAAGATTGTGATTGTGTCTGTGTCCCGTACATTTTCTGGAAGTTGTTTCTGCGTCCTGCAGGGATAAGGCATTTCTTACCTTGCCGATGTTGCGAAGTTGTAAAAAAACTAGAGATACAGCCTATGTGTTGATCAAATGGTAAATCCAGGTCAATTGTGATGCCAAGATTCATTGCTGCTGAACTAGGTTTAACTGGAAGGTCAGCGAGATTTAAAATTAAATCTGATCATTTATGTCTTGCCACTCCTGGACCCAGAAGCAGAACCTCTGTTTTGTTACTGTTTAGAAGGAGGAAGTTACGCAACATCCAGCCTTTCACATCTTTTACACAGTCCTCTATATTGTTTAATCTGTGTTTGTCATTGGGCTTGGCTGATATGTACAATTGTGTGTCATCTGCGTTACAGTGGAAGTTAATGTCATGGATTCTTATAGCTGTGTCTAGTGGTAACATGTATAATGTAAATAATAACGGTCCTAAAATAGAGCCTTGCAGAATTACAAATCTTACTTTAGAATAATTTGAAGATAAATCATTTACATTTACGAACTGGTAGCCTTCAGTTAAGTAAGACTTGAACCACGATAGGGCCGTACCTGTGATTCCAACCATGTTTTCAAACCTTTCTAAAAGAATATTATGGTCTATGGTCTATTGAAAGCTGCGCTGAGGTCAAGAAGCACCAACAGGGATACGTGGCCTTGATCAGAGGCAAGAAGAAGAACCTTTGTTATCTTGACTAGAGCTGTCTCAGTGCTATGATGTGGCCTGAATCCAGATTGGAATTTTTCATATATATGATTCTTATGTAGATATGAACTAAGTTGTTGGGCCACAGCTTTTTCTAAGATCTTGAATAGAAATAGCAGATTAGAAATAGGCCTGTAATTAGAAACGCTAGCATCAAGACTTAGTTTCTTGATCATAGGTTTAATAACTGCTAGTTTAAAAGCTTTCTGTACGAGGCCCAGGCTAAGGGATGAGTTTACTATAGTTAAAAGAGGATTGATAATAGCTGGTAGTACTTCTTTGAATAATTTTGTGGGAATTGCATCAAAGTGTGCAAGTTTGTAGAGGTGAAAAATTTTGGTGATAATCTTTGGAGATAGTTTCAAGTCTTTCTTTTACAATTACATTATGTTTTATATCAGCGACATCAGATGGCAGCCAGGTCGGATTTAATACTGTGGGTTAAGTTTGTTGTTTAATATTTTCTAATAAATTCCATAAAAACTTCACTGGTGAGAGTCGCCAGAATTTGAGGTTCAGTACCTGCCTGATTTTTTGAAGTTCTGGAAAACACACTAAACGGCACTCTAGGATTATAATTATTATTGTACATCAGCGAAGCCAGACATGCAGAGCGAGCTTTAGAGAGAGCATTTCTATACTCTATAAGGCGGTCCTTCCAGGCAGAGTGAAACACATCCAGCTTGGTTGATCACCATTTCTGCTCTAGTTTCTGTGCTGATGTTTTAAGGTATGGGTTTTGTCATTTTACCATGGGGCGAGATTTTTCTATCTCATACTTTTTCTTTTAAGTGGTGCCATATTTTCTAAAGTAGATGGATAGGTATTTTCTAAGTAGTCAGTTACTACATCTAGCTCCATTGTGTCTGACGGAGTTGGATCGGGGTTGATAGGGCAGTAGATGGTTTTATTGAACACTCTGTAGAATAGTGAGGGGACGTAAATATATTATGGCTAAGATGTAGCTCATATGAAATTAGGTAATGGTCAGAGATGGCTGAGGTTTGTGGTATAATATTAAGTTTGTCTATGTTAAGACCTAGTGTCAAAACTAAATCTAAAGTGTGACTACAGTAGTGTGTAGGCCCTGTAACAATTTGAATAAGACCAACAGAGACTAGGACTGAAGTAAATGCCTTTTTAGTGGGTCATCTGCCTTCACAAAATGAATATTGAAATCTCCTACAATTATGATTTTATCATTGCACACAGCTAGGTTTGCAGCAAAATCACTGAATTATTTTAGAAATTCTGAGTAGAGCCCTGGTGGTCTGTAAATATTACATAATAAAAATTGTGTCCTTTTTTGTGACCGGATTTGTAATAATGGTGGAAAGAACCTTGAAAGAAGTGAAAGTGTCACATTGTTTATGACTGATATCTAGGGTATTTTGGTAAGTATACTCCATCTCCTTTGCCTGATAATCTTGGGCTATGTACATAGTTGTAGTCTACTAGGGTGGCTTCATTTAATGCTGAATATTCATTTGGTCTAACCCATGTTTCCGTGAGACAGAAAACATCAAATTTATGATCACTTATAATATCATTTACGATGACTGCTTTTGAGTTTGGTGATATAATATTGAGTATCCCAAATTTAAGATCTGAGGTGTTGCTGCTATCATATAAATAATATTTAATATTGATTAGTTTGCTGAAACGTGCTGATTGAGTTTTTCTGCATCTACATTTAATTTGGGGCAAAGACAGTCTCAATACAGTTGAATCTAGGTGATGCCTCAAGGCAGTTCACAGATGGTCGGTTTAGTCTGTCTGTCCACGGCCTGGTCCCAGCTGTTTACACTACTCTGCTGACTAACTAAGTATGCGGTAACTGTCCATCATTCTCTTATTTTATCATTTCCCTTCAGTCAATAACAGGGGAGTCTCTCCCTCAGAAAGCCACCCAGGCACTTGTCCAGTCTCTTGTCATCTCAAGGCTCAGCCATTACAACTCTCTTCTTAACAGGTCATAAGACACCTTCAGCTCATTCAGAACCATGCTTAAGCTTCAATACTATGACATACTCTGTCATTCCACTGTCCCATTTCCTGGCGCCCAGAAGCTGCCTGCATCAGGTTTAAACCCTGAAGCCAGTCCCTCATGACCTGATGGCAATGGTCAAAACCCAATAAATATACTGAGATGTTCTCACACATTATTAAATCATACATATGCTGTAAGTCATTATGAAACATTATTTGGTCTTAACTATTATTTAGTCATACCCACATATTATTGGGTCATTCCCACACATTTTTAAGTCATTACCATGCGTCATTACGTTGTTACCACACCTTATTATGTTGTACCCATGCATTATTAAATTATTCCCCCGCACTAAGTTGTTCCCACACATTATTAAGTAATTCCCATGCATTATTAAGTTTTTCCTACACAGGATTCACTCATACCTATATATTACTAAGTCATTCCTAAACTGTACCCAACATTACGTCATTTCCACATGTTATTAATCCTGAACCATGCATTATTTAGTCATATTTACACATTATTAAGTCATCCCCATGCATTATTAAATCATACCTGCACAATATTAGGTAATAACTCTGCATCATTAAGAAATAACTCAGTATCTTTATGCCATACCCATACATTTAAATCATTATTATAATATACCACATATTATTAAATGGTCATCATGTATTATTAAGTAATGCCCACACATTATTAAGTTGCCCCAAACCTTCAGTTGATTATGAAGGGATGTCACCAGCAGGGCTCTGTTAATAACTGTCCATCAACATTTGCAAAAACATGTTAATAATTTGCTAATGAGGCTGTGTGACGTCTATTTACTTTTACTCTTGTTATCTTCTTGCTTTTATGTACAATACACCCTGAGCATGAGTCACTGACTTACTAGCCAACTGGGCAGCTATTAATGAAGAATTAAGTTGGTGGTGAAAGTCATGAACGCATGACCACATGACTTTCATTACTCTCTCTTCATCTGGGCTCTGAAGGGTTCTCATTATATTTGCAAACATGTCACTGGTTCTGTCCAGCTGAGCCATCCGTCTTGATGCTAGTCCACTGGAGGTTTCATTTAAATTGCCACCTTTCTTCTGAGTGGTTTAGACAGTGCTCTCCATGAGCCCAAAGATCTCAGCACGTTAACCTTAGATTAGTCACTTCACAATGCCACTGATTTAACACAAGGATTTTCACTGTCACTGATGGTTGGCTATGCACACACAATCTTCAAAGAAAATCACGAATAGAATGCAGCTGCACATGAGACGTAGGTTACCATACTCTGAGCCAAATGTGGGCTATAGGGCTATAAACCCCCTCAACATCTTGTCATGGAGCAACAGAACTGTGTTCTCTAGAGAAATAGAGATTAAATATTTTTGTAATCCAGTAATCATCATCCAAACATTACTTCCTGACCAAACTAATGTTTATGTGACTGAATGAAGTCAAATGAAGTTTCAGCATCCAGTCTAAGTCCTCCCCAGTGTAGAAACATATTGTTGAATTATATGAGAAGCCTAGTGTCATAATTATTTCATAGAACAAAGTGTGGCCACAACTTAATAATACTTGGGAACCAGTGGCGGATGCTGGTCTTTCAAGGAGGGGAAGCTCAATTTCGGCCTACATCATAAAATGTGTTGGTTTATTTATACGTAAATTCTACCCTCCGTTCCTTTTTAAGAAAATGATCTGTGACCCTTTCGTACCAACAAGGCGTCTTTTCCAGGGACTTGACTAGTGTCCTCTCAATGGCCAGCAGAGCTAGGCTGCTTAAACGACCTTGGCCCATGTGAAGTGTGTCCGCCTGTGAGTGCTTTGTGACGGTGGAGAGGCTCAGCAGCACCCGCTGGACAGAAACTGCGATAGAAGTCAGAAAGAGTGATAGAAGTCAGTCTCCAAACACAAACAGCTACAAAAAACCACCAGAAATAGAAGCTCAATTTGTCGCTAGTCGTTTTTAACAAAGAAAATGCCACTAAGAGGTTTAAGAAAGTCAGAACAACAATGAAAATGTAATGCTCCCACGGATCTTTACACCAAACTATCACTGATTCGCTCATTTCGTTGTCAATCAAAAAGGGATTCAGCCTCAGACAGATCATCCAATCATCATGCAGAAGCTGAGCGTCCGGGCCAGCCGAGGCCAGCCCACTGCCCTATAGACCCCCAGAAACGCTGAGCGTCCGATGGGCGGGACAAAGCCCAGCATTTATCCAATGTCTCGTCTCGTTTCGCTGCACTTCGCTGCTTCAAAGCACTGTGAAGCTGCGGGAATGATTGAGAGGAAAGCCGCGTCTTTACCAGTGATAAGAAGCTGACTCTGAACAAAAGTTGAGCGCGTTGTAGTGTATATTTATTCAACGACATGTACACACAACAGTATATATTTGATCACTTATCTTTTGACATTTTAGGGGAAGCTGAGCTTCCCTTGCAGTCTTAGAGCATTCGCCTCTGTTGGGAACGTCTTAAAAAGGGGACAACTTAAAAAGGCATGGGAATGACTTAAAGGAACAGTAAGTAATATATGATATTTTTTTCTTGCAAAGTGTATTTTTTATTAAAGTTACATAGTGCAGTTTCTGCTGTGCTGAGCCTGGAGTAGCATCAACAGATGCTCCCTGTTACAGCTTAGTGAATGATCACAATGATTATAAAGCTGTAATTGTAAGATAAAAATACAACCTAGTGTTGTTTAATAGGATATGGGAATGATGGGTGGTAACGGTGTGACAAGGCATGGTAATAGTTTATTAATGCATATATGACTTACGTATATTGCTTTAAATTGCATAGGAATAACTTAATGCATAGAAAGTGGTTGTTAAAGAATAAGGAGTAATAATGAGTAAATACATATTAAAAAGTGGGAATGACTTAATTATTATTCGAAATATTTAATAAGTCTTGGAATTTCGTAGCAATAAAAATTGATAACTTAACATGTTGAAATTACGTAACAAGGCGCCTGTAAGGTGATTTAAACGCGTTATCAGAGAATTTTCATACACGTTTTTTCCAGAATCTACGATCTACAAGTCATATCCTTACAGCAGTTTTTTGAATATTTGGCTACACGTTTTATATCATGATTTGTAGATCAGTGAAACTGCTCCGGAGTGCTCTGATTAGTTGGACTCTGGCGAGAGCGAGTCCAGTTCAAGTTGAAACGGCGCATGCGCGGCGTGTTGTCACACAGCGGGCCCGAATGTAGTGAGGCGGAGTCGACTCCGAGTCCTGCCCTTGAAATCCGCAGATTTAATTCCCATGCTCCAATTCACTTGAACATATACAATACCAGAGCGGTATTTAAAAGGCACTACTGACACGTGTGTCGTATTACAACGTACATAGTTATTCTACACTAAGTCTCTGTCGACACTGACTCTCAGGCAACTCGGTGTTCAAGAATCGATTCTTTTGAATAGTTTGAGGAATCGACTCTCTTCCACTACCTGAACGTGGAGGCGTCTTCACATGAGTTTCTCCCAGCCGTGTTCACTTAAAGGAGCTACGACTTTATGAGCTGACTCGCTGCAACTCACCGTTCCTGTGCGTTTAACTGTTTCTGTGAGAAATGGGAGCCAATAACAGCACACGCCGGGTGTCTTTCGAGTCAGACGAGAACGAGAACGTAACGATTGTGAAGGGCATCAGGGTGAGTGACAGACAGGCAGAAAGACAGACAGAAACCCCACTGAAGAGCTCCGAAGACGGCCTCTGTCGACCGTGAAAGCGCTGTTCAAACACTTCACCGCCAGCACTGTGGGCTATTCGCCCCTGTGTGTCCGTTACAGCCGTTAAACCTAAGCAGACTCTGCGTGGAGGAGAGCTAAGCTACAGCTAACTGGCTGTCATGCTGAATGAGTGTGTGTTTATAACAGGAGCAACAGTGTGTATTACACTCCCACTCGGACCATAGCAACTTTAAAAGCTTATCTGGCCACATCTTCCTGTTCTTGCTTTCTTTAAACAGCACTTCTGAGAGTAAACATGCGCACAGTATGTTATAAGGATGACCCTTGGTTCCAGGGTCATGGTTAAATTTAGAAGAGGGATCTTTAAAGGTGCACTAGGCGGTTTCAGCATTGTGAGCCTCTGTGTTATTGTAGTTCACCTACCTAACCACCAGAGGTCATGTGTCCTGAGTCCCGGTCAGTGAACTAGTGCACATCATGTGTTTAGGGCACAACTCGTCATTTGTACACAGATGTAACTCTGATTGGGTGAAACTGTCCACAGATGTGAATGATGGACTAGGGTGCAGGGTGTGTTCCTGCCTTGCAGTCCAGTGGTTCTGGGTAGGCTCCAGACTCGTTATCGAGAAGAAGCGGTTGCAGAAGGTGATTGAATGCCCTGTCCAATGGAAAACATGTATCTTCAAAATAGCAGCTTTACAGGAGAAGGAAAAAACCCTTAACATTCAATGGAAGTCAATGTAAAAATGTTTTAAGGTTTTGGAGCTTTTTTTTGGGTTCATTTGTCATGAAATTGTAAACTAATAAAGGAGGTACATGTATTTTCATTGGACAGCGATGATGTATAATATGAGAGTAAATACAGCAAGGTAATCGCTGTCATAATAATAAATAAGTGAATCAAATATGAGTTTATATTCCCGCTCCGGGTGACTGTGAATAGTGTGGTGTGTTCTCCCTGTGTCTGCGTGGGTTTCCTCTGGGTGACTGTCTGTGAGGGGTGTGGTGTGTTCTCCCTGTGTCTGTGTGGGTTTTCCCCGGGTGACTGTCTGTGAGGAGTGTGGTGTGTTCTCCCTGTGTCTGCGTGGGTTTTCTCCGGGTGACTGTCTGTGAGGAGTGTGGTGTGTTCTCCCTGTGTCCGCGTGGGTTTTCTCCGGGTGACTGTCTGTGAGGAGTGTGGTGTGTTCTCCCTGTGTCCGCGTGGGTTTTCTCCAGGTGACTGTCTGTGAGGAGTGTGGTGTGTTCTCCCTGTGTCTGCGTGGGTTTCCTCCGGGTGACTGTCTGTGAGGAGTGTGGTGTGTTCTCCCTGTGTCTGCGTGGGTTTCCTCCGGGTGACTGTCTTTGAGGAGTGTGGTGTGTTCTCCCTGTGTCTGCGTGGGTTTCCTCTGGGTGCTCTGGTTTCCTCCCACAGTCCAAAAACACACGTTGGTAGGTGGATTGGCGACTCAAAAGTGTTTGTAGGTGTGAGTGTGTGAGTGAATGTGTGTGTGTGTGTTGCCCTGTGAAGGACTGGCGCCCCCTCCAGGGTGTATTCCCGCCTTGCGCCCAATGATTCCAGGTAGGCTCTGGACCCACCGCGACCCTGAATTGGATAAGCGCTTAAAGATAATGAATGAATGAATGCCTTTGGCCTTAAACATTCCCTGATGGGGTTGTCGAAGCATTAAGAACTTAATTTTAAATCTCTGTCTAAATGAAAAGGTAACAAATCTATACAAGTAAAGTCTGGGCCAGGCTTTGAACAAACAGTGCGTTTGGCTTCAGGGTTAAAGCTGCTGATGGTAGATACATCAGGAGGTTATAACGACTGTCCACTCTGTGTTTAAATGCAGATCTCCTGAATCATCAGGTTTTAAACTTTAATCTTTGCTCCTTTTCAGCTCTCGGAGAATGTCATCAATCGCATGAGAGAGTCCTCGGCCACACAAGAGGCAAAACCACCCCCGCCTTCCCCTTCATCTTCTCCTCCTCAGCCCAAGGTTGAACCTCTTCCCACACTTCCCGTGCGTCCTCCTCTCGACCCCATCACCTCTCTGCCACCTCAGTCCCTCATAGAAGCAGTCCGCGTTCCTCCTCCACCTCCAGCCGCCGCTGAGAACGTGGCCCGTTCTACCCCCACTCCAGCCCCCGTAGGTGAGTCCATTGCTCCACCTCCTGCCTCTGAATCTGCGTTGCCTCCACCCTCTGCTCCTTCCCTTTCATTTAAACCTGTCGCCTCCCCTCCCTTAGCTATGCCTGCTGCTCCTGTTTCAGCTCAGCTCTTTGCCTCCTCTCGCCGTACTGACCCTCCTGCTTTTGAACCTATTGCACCTCCTCCTAGAACAGACATAAAGTCCTCGCTTCTACCTATAGAACCTGTTGCACCTTCTCTACCTTTAGAACCCATTGCCTCCCCTCCCCCTGCTCCTCGTCCTGCTTCTGAGCTTGCAGCCCCTCCACCTGTGGAAGTAAAACCCCCCCGTCCCCCAGCTGGCCCTGCTGCCTCTGCTTTCTCCGCTGCTGATGCTTTAGCTCCCCCTGCTGTAGAAGAACCTGTTGCTCCAGCTCCACCTGCGCCAGGTGAGTTGGACTGGTATTCTCACACACACACACACACACACACACACACACACACACACACACACACAAAGTGCCATGCCTTTCAGAGTTTTGCCCGAGCTGCCGTGGTCATAAACAGTTAAGGCAAGAAGGACATTAGGCCTGACCATTGGTTTGGCTTCATTACAGCGTAAGAGCTGGACTGCCAGAAATCCATCGTCACTGACCTCCAGTGCTGCTTTATGAAGGAGACAAATTCAGGGCTATTATGGTATGGATTTTCAAAGATTAGATTACCATACAGTCTAATCTGTTTTATTTTCCCCTTCTAAAGTTCAGCTGCTCTTTTCCGAAATGGAGCATAGATCTGGGCTCCGCAGATTATGATTTATAGCTATCACCAGATTGCTAATGAAACGATTCATTCTTACTTGTAATGGCGTTAATGAATTGATGCCGTAATTAGGAATTCCATTTAAGCTTGTTCTGCTTCCAAGGTGGCGTAATTGTCCTTTGCTGGGAAGATATACATGCTGGTGGGACTTTAAAACCTGCGTTTATACTTGACTCTTACTCAAAGGGGACACACTCCCACTTATTGAAGTGTCTTTGACAGGCTTTGGTCAAAATACCACAAGCATCAAACACAACAGCATTGTTCTTTGCCCTGTTCAGAACAGCCACTTTCAGCACCTGTTTGCTTGGATCTGTTTGTGTCATCTCTTGTTCGATCTCTCATTTCTCCACTCTCGTTGTGTCTGGTTGTTTACATGGTTTAAGTTCCAGTCTCAGGGCGGCACGGTGGCGCAGCAGGTAGGTGTCGCAGTTACACAGCTCCAAGGGCCTGGAGGTTGTGGGTTCGAGTCCCGCTCCGGGT